>NC_037539.1:36055374-36070249 GCF_001531365.2 Cynara cardunculus var. scolymus
TATATATATATATATATATATATATATATATAGAGAGAGAGAGAGAGAGAGAGAGAAAGTTGAAAATTCATATGAGAATGATATATATTTAAGAAAATAAGAAAATAACCGAATTACATGTGATTTTACATTAACATCACATACAAAATCACATATGATTCACGCGAATCTTGCCATGTGGCCATAGGGTTGCCAACAAACTTTTTTGGTCATTAATGTAAAATCACATGTGATTTTATACGTAATTTGTCCATACTCTTATTTTATTAAATAAGTATCATTCTCGTATGAACTTACAAAAGATCGTGTGAGAATAGAAGTTAAGTTGAGAAATGTAAGAAGAGATTTGAACTCTTGATCACTTTTAGGGGGTGTTTGGTTAGAGGTATTAAGGAGTAATCAATGTGAATGAAAATAAAAGAAACTGTTTGGTTTTCTATAATATAATGAGCTCATTCCCCAGAAGCCCAAACATACCCTTATGTTGAGATTTTTATCTCTTCCTTTTTTATCTACTTCATTTATGGTCCTTATTGACCATTATCTTTTCCTTTTCCTTTAGGTCCCTTGTTAGGTCATTTTCTTTACAAACCGTTGCCTGTCTTGGCTCCAAGATTATCAATAAATAAAACTTCTTTCTCTAAAATTATCATGATATCAGAGCAAAATCTGGGAATCCTAACCTTAGATTAGTCCCTCTCTATCGAAAGAATGGCCGGCGACGACGGTGAGACTGCTCAACCGGTGGGTGACAAATGCATCATGAATATTTTCCTCGCTATATTTTCTCACACTTGTCGATCACCCTGGACAAAACTTCGTTGGCGAAAATCTTCTCAGGGATGGGAATTACAATGATTGTCAAACTGAGATGATGAATGCATTGTTTGCCAAAAAAATGTTTTGGCTTTATTGATGGCACCATTCCCATGCCAAAGGAAGGTTCCAATGATCTTATGAGTTGGAAACGTTGCAATGCAATGGTGCAAGGATGGTTGGTTAGTGCGATGGAAAAGAAGAACAAAAGCGGTGTGAAGTACACCATCACTGCCCGAGACGTATGACTTGATCTCGAAGAGAGATTCGGCAAAAAAATGCACCTCGGACATACGAGTTACGAAGAACCATCACTACAATACGCCAAGAAAATATGACGATCTCAGTCTACTACACCAAATTGAGAGGGGTTTGGGATGAGATCCAATCCATAAGTCTCATCCTAACGTGTACTTGTAAAGGGTACACTTGTGGGTTAGCAAGAGAAATTGCAAAGATGTGAGATAAAGAGCGTTTATACGATTTCTTAATGGGCTTAAACGAGGAATATGGAGCCACCAAAACACATATTCTAAGCAGCAATCCTCTTCCCACACTAGGAGCGGCTTACCACCTAGTTAGCCACGATGAACAACAAAGACAAATTGGCATTGCACACAATGCCACCATAGACGCAACAACATTTCAACCATCCAAGAAAGTTTTTCTCGACCAACCAGTAAGAACAATTCTCAAATCGTGAACAAGAGAGATGAACATGGAAAACTAGAGGACTGATGGTGCAGTCATTTCTATAAATCGGGCCACATGATTGATGGGTGTTTTGAACTACTGGGGTACCTGAGATGGCGGACAGCGAAAACCACCATTTCTAAAACTCAATCGAACAAGCCTAGGACTCAACCCCGGGCAGCCGCGGTTAAAGAAGATGATTGTACTCCTAGCTTCACTAAGGAGGAATATGATCGACTACTACATATACTACGATGAATAAAAGTACATGAACAAACACCAATGGCGAACATGACTGGTAAGATCGATTCACACATGTCTTGGATCATTGATTCGAGTGCTAGTGAACATATCACACACTACAAGGAATGGCTGAAAACGATCAACAACCTTGAATATCTTTCAGCCGTAATGTAGTCCCTAACAATGATCAATCTTCATATGAACTTCATAACAATGACAGATCTGATAATGTCTATAGAAATGGAGAAGAGAGAAATAGTCAACATTCAAAGTCTAGTCAAAGCTCTCTATTACGTATACTGATTTACAATAAGCATCCTTCTAAAGATTACAAGACATCACCCTATTTATAAGATCAAACAATAAAGTCCTAGTCAAAGTCAAACCGTACATACAAAGTCAAACACGATGTCTATTTTAATTATAGACAATAGTAACTTTCAAGACGAATACAATTTTACACTGACTTTCAATCCTAACATTCTCCCCCTTTGTATTCAGACTTGAAAGAATTTGCGCGCGTTGAATCTTGTTTGAACTTTGTCTCTTTACACTCCCTATGGCTTCTTCAGAAACATCAAAACAATCTTCACTTGAAATCTCAGACAATCATTTGTTGAAAAAGATTTTCTAACATTCTTCCCCTCGAATGTAGAACAACGATGATCTTCTCTTTTGACAATGTAGAACAGTAAAAAAAATCATCAGAAACAATGTACAAGATGTGATCTTCAAAGAATCTTCAGACAACAAACTCTAACAAATTTTCTCTTTGAAAAGAAACTCTGTTGGTAAACTTTTTAAACAAAGATCTTTTCATTCAAAAACTCTCAGACGTTGTGGCATCGGAATAATCTTCTGTAATCATCTCCAGTCGTATTTCTTTTGAGTCTTTTGCCATTATTGAAGTTACTCCCCCTTGATCTTTACATCAAATTCCCTTTATAATGTTCGGAAATGAATATTTCATTCATTATTACATACTCCCCCTTATGATGAAATGAAAATCATTCCATCATACACAAGAATGAATAAAATTCTCTGCGTAAGCCGTCAATTCAAGAAATAGTAAGTAGATCTTTTCAAATCCACTTGTTTAATCTTTTCAGATTAAGGGAATGGGAAGATAAAAACCAATTTCAACGTATGAAATTGTTTTCAATCTTATAAAAAGATTGGCCTGTAAGTATAACAGATATACTCAGTACAACGGATGTACTGTATATATGAGACTTTTTGATGCTCATCTCACCAGGTCTTCCATTCAATCATCGATAGCTTAATAATAGCATATTGCTATCTATGAATGTTTTGGCAAAAATAACATATAAAATGCGAAATCTGTGTTGTGTAGAAAGATAAAGCAACTAATGCTTCTATTTAGGCTCAAAAAGATAAACCGTGTAGACTACACAAATTTATCAGACTCAATGCGTGATCAAAAAGACTTGAAGGGGGGACATATATCCTTCTAATTCAATATCAACTTTCTCCGAATGAGAAATTGATAGATGATGAGCTGCGTGCCCCAAGTGTTATTGAAACACTTATCTGTTGAGAGATAAATGAGTAGCTGGTGGGGTTATGACAAGAATTGGCCTGGGCTTTGCCTTTTTCAATATTAGTCTCGAAAGAATTGAGAACTAATAGATTATGTGGTATGCTCGGATTTTAGAAGTTTGGAACATGATTCTCGTATTCTTTTAATCTTGACACAACTCTCGTCAATTATTTTAATCTCACAACAACTACCCCTCTCATTTTCATTTTAGTCTCAGCACACAAACCCTTTTTTATTTAAAGCTCACTCAGATATGGTTGTCCTCTTGGGTAGGTCTGTCGATTTTGACATTCTATAGAGGTATTTCTGATAAGCACTCAGTCCCTCCTAAATTTAACAATATGTTCATATGATCACAATGGTTGATCAAAATTATATTGCAAATAAGCACAATGATCAGATAAAAAATTATTCATCAAGAAATTTGGCTTTAAGCACAATCAATGAAAGAATGATGCGACAACGATCAAATTATTCGGTATATATGAAAGAAATGAATGAAGATCTGTAAGAACGAATTTACAG
Organism: Cynara cardunculus var. scolymus; assembly: GCF_001531365.2. Lineage (NCBI taxonomy): Eukaryota > Viridiplantae > Streptophyta > Magnoliopsida > Asterales > Asteraceae > Cynara > Cynara cardunculus. Next base: position 36,059,213 of record NC_037539.1, read on the forward strand.
ATTCTGATATTAAAAAAATTGAATGTAAATCAATCAATGTGAAAAAAATATCAGAAAACAAAATTGAATACAAACAAGCGTATTATCACCGAAAATGATTTTCTTAAAAGAGACGTGATAATAACAGTTTGAAGAATAGCTAAAACAGGTATTGGAGTTATGTACGATGAGAAATTACGCAAGTAAAATCTCAGAAAATACCTGTTCAGAACATGTACTCGTTTCAGAAACAGTTCCGTTTCCGAAAATATTTATTCAAAATTTCTAGAGACTCCCCCTAGAAAAAAGATTTAAGTAATGTTTCAATTAAGCTCAAAAGAAAAAAATAGAAACATTTTAAGCACGGGTCATAAACTGTGTGTTTAGAAACCACACTCGGTAAAGTACGGGTTCTGAACTGAAATGTTCAGAAGCCTCGTTTGGAATAGATTACAACTCCCCCTGCATTGGTGAATCATTGAAATGATATTCTGATCAGCACAAATTTGACACACCTGCAAAACCAGATTAAGTAGATTTTGGTACCCAAACGAACTTGGGTCCTATTTTGTTAGTATCAGGTTGGGGTATGCTGTAACTTCCAAACCATCTATTCTTATTAGATATATTCTTTTTAGCACTATGAACAGGATGATCAGGAATAAAATATGATTCATACCAGTAATTGTGATCATACCTGTTCTTACCTTTCCAAGTGTTCTGATAGTTGTTATCTCCATGCCACCTGTTGAACCTTTTCTTATTGACAAAATCATTGGTTCTGCATGTTGAGCACATAATTCTTCTCTTGCTAAKATTGATCAGATCATTAGTGGATCTCACAATGCAAGGAAGAACATAGTTAGTAACAACAGGTGTATGAGATAAAACAGAATCAGCTTTATTAACCCATACTTGTTTAACTTTTGAAAAATTATTGGGTGATCCAATGACATACCCTTGATAAAACTGATTAGAAGAACGAGAATAGTTCTTAAAAACAGTAGATTTAGGGCTGCTAGAATAATTGTTCGATTTGAGACAGTCATAAAAGCTAGTTTTACTCTGTGATGGAGAACCAATTAAGCTTTGTGCACACGAAAAGTCTTTGACTTTTTGTAAAAGCTGGTCTCTTTCAGCAGTAACTAAATCGAATTTAATTTTAAGTTCATTTCTCATCTTCATCTCAGTTTCAAGGTCTGTCTTTAGATCAGACAATTTGCTTGTAGTGTCCAGGAGTTTACCTTCTAACTCTTTCTGAAGCATTTCAAACTTTTTCTTCTGATTTATTAACTCTCTTTTCTCTTCATCTGAGCTGCTCTTATCATTCTCCGAAGCGATGTCAAGCCACTTTTTCTTACTTGCAAGCTCTTTAGCAATTGATGTATACTTCTTTGAAGTATTTCTTTTCTCAAGGGCATGCTTCTTTTCTTCGTCTAAAGCCTTCTGCTTTAGATCAATGCTTGCAGATAATTTCTGTAATTGACATTGACAGTCTTCTGAAATGTCTTTCTTTTCTTTATCATTCTTGGCTCGTTCCAAGATGATCAGCTGCTTAAAATCCAAGATTTGCTTTAACATCATTTTAGTATTAAGTTCAAAAGAGTTTATCTTATCTTCAAAAGATATGCGTTCAGCACCAAATTTTCTTTCAAATTCAATAAATCTCCTCTTCTCTTTCTCAAATTCATTCCTTTCAGCATTAAAATTCTTTTCCATTTCTAAAACTTTTTATTTCTCTAGATTCAGAGGCTTTCTTAGTTCGACCATGTCACTTTCAGATTTATGAGTTAAGACCTCTGACTCTTTACTATTTCTCCAAAAAGAATTCCTTTTAGTTTGTAGCTCTTGAAGTTTATTGAACATGTCTTTATTAGCTTTACTCCAAATTCTCTAATCGTCATCATAGTTTTTCTTCACTGAACTCAGAATTTTCTCAAGTTTACTAATTTTATTCATGAAATCATTCTCAATTTTTTCCAATGCTACTTTATGATCTTGTTGTAGATTAGCAATAAGTTCTACATGATCTTGATTCTCGTAGAACATATTGATATATTTCTCTTTATAGCTCTATAAGCTCTTGTCTAACTCTGTAAGTTTCTCTTTCAACTCCTTATTCTCTTTCTCAAGAATATATGCCAATTTAAAAAATAAGATTGATCAGATATAGGATCTATGCAGTTCAAGAAAAATGATCAAAGAAATACAGATTCAAATCTTTATACACTCACAAGCAAGCTTTCAATACTAGAATTGACAAACAAGTAACAATAAATTATGAATCACTATCAACAACAATTCATGCAAAATCATGCACATGAAATAATAAAACCGGACGAGATAAGCATGCAAGAATACCAACCTATGTACTTAAATTTCACCCCTCATTAATCTAAACAGCTCAAGGAAGGTATGCAAGAAACCGGTCAAATTCTAACTTTTAAATGCTCACAGCTTTGTCTAACACCAAGCTTAAGTCGATCAAACCTGCTCAAGAAACAGCCTTAATCATCACTGCATGAATGACTTAATCACTCATCTATTACTTGCTTCCTTAATCCACTTACTTTCTCACTCAATAACTCACAGTAAAAAGTAATCCGCTCAAAGATTGACAAAAATACTAAGTAAAATCCGCTCACTACACTACCTTAATACGCTCAACAGTCAAACTAAACCGCTCAAACAAATGTTATCTAAATCACTCAAGGTGTAATCAGTTCACTGCATGGGACAACTCCATTCACTGCATGGTCTAAATCGGACAACATACAGCCTAAGTCCGCTTAAATCTTGTTTTTAATTTCTAAACTAAATTCACTCACCAAGAAATCTAAATCGCTCACAGCAAAGTGTAGTCCGCTCACTACACAACCTGAATACGGTCAAGTCAGCTTTCCATATTATCCGATATCGCTCAAGTCTAGCTTTCATATTGTCCGATATCGCTTGAGACAACTTTCCATATTGACCAAATTCGCTTAAGACTGCTTTCTATATTGATCGAATTCGCTTGAACCTGCTTTCTATATTGATCGAATTCGCTTGAAACTACTTTCTATAGTGATCGAATTCGCTTGAACCTTAAGATAGACTAAGTATGAATCGCTCACACTATGTACAAAGTCGCTCAACTCACACTTAAACTCGCTTAACACTGTAGGTCTAATTCGATCAAACTGTTTCTATCCGCTTGCTTGTTGACCGAATACGGTCAAGTCATGCTCAAACACTTAGTCTTGATGATCTTATCTAGTCAAAACTTGCTGCCTCTAATCTTGAACATCCACCAATTAGATCGCTCAACTTACTTCCTGCAGACTCTAAATCGGTTTACTAACAAGTTTCAATCGTAAACAACAATCAAGATTAGATCAAAAATAGCCCACAAACACAGACATTACAAAATTTTATACACATTTTGGATCAACCTTTACCTTTTTATGAACTTTCACATAAACACAAAGAACATCAAAAATTTATAAACTCTTCAAATCTCAAACATCGATGATTAAAAATTCAAAATAAAAGATTTAACGATGAATCATTATGTAAAACGTACACAACGATTATCATTTTAACAATCAAATTATTAAGAATGAGAGATTTAAGAAAAATTTATGAAGAACATTCAAGAAATTTTATGAAACTTCAAGAACATAAAATCATGAATTTCCAGAAAATTCAGCGACTCTTGATGATTTCTTCAAACAAATTTCCTGCAAATCCGCTCTGATACCAATTGTAATCCCTAACAATGATCAATCTTCATATGAACTTTATAACAATGGCAGATTTGACAATGTCTATAGAAATGGAGAAGAGAGAAATAATCAACATTCAAAGTCTAGTCAAAGCTCTCTATTACGTATACTGATTTACAATAAGCATCCTTCTAAAGATTACAAGACATCACCCTATTTATAAGGTCAAACAATAAAGTCCTAGTCAAAGTCAAACCTTACATACAAAGTCAAACACGATGTCTATTTTAATTATAGACAATAGTAACTTTCAATACGAATACAATTTTACACTGACTTTCAGTTCTAACACGTAATGATACCTAACGGGGATTCCATACCCATGAAGAGAATCAATGACATCCATTTATTAGATGAGTTTGATTTAAAACTTGTATTGAATGTACCATATTTTAAGTGCAAATTACTATCCATAAGTAAATTGACTCGTGATCTGAAATGCTCACTAACTTTCTTTCCGCACACGTGTTTAATACATGACTTACATTCGAAGAACCTGATTGGGATGGGTAAGGAACACAATGGCTTGTTTATCTAGAGATATTCAAGCATGGAGGAGTGGCAATGTCAATTCTGAGTCCGCAAGAAGTTTGGCATAGACATGCTTTAGAGATGGTGGTTAGAAAATTTCAGCAAATAAAGAGCATTGGTAATAACAATCATTTTTGTGATTCTTGTATTTATGCAAAACAAAGCAAACTTCCTTTTTCTATTAGTTTCTCCAAGACAGTTGAATCTTTTGATTTAATACATGTTGATATTTGGGGTCGTTACCAACATGCTTCTATGAATGGTGCCCATTATTTTCTATCCATTGTTGAAGATCATAGTCGTGGTGTATGGGTATTTTTGATTAAAAATAAATCTGAAGCTGCTCATTTTCTAACATTGTTCTATAATATGGTCGAAACACAATTTGACAAGAGGATAAAGAGGCTACGAACCGACAATGGTTCGGAATTTAGATCTCGATACATGCTTGAGTTCTATAAGGAAAAAGGAATATTGTTAGAAACTTCATGCCCATACACGCCACAACAAAATGGCGTAGTTGAGCGGAAACATAGGAACTTATTAGAGAAGAGTTGAACATTGCATTTTCAAGCATCTTTGTCGATCAAGTTTTGGGGAGATTGTGTGCTCATGACTACATACATCATAAATAAACTACTCACTCGAACTCTCGATAATAAAACATCCCATGAAATCCTTCTTGTCAAAGCACCAACATGCGACCATTTTCGGGTCTTCAAGTGTCTTGCGTATGCACCTGACAACTTGTGCAAACAAGATAAATTCGAAGAAAAGGGGAGGCCATGTGTGTTCTTGGGATACCTAATGGGACAAAAAGGGTATAAACTCTATGACTTGAAGGACGAGAGGATATACACTAGCCGCAATGTTACCTTTGTCGAAAATATGTTTCCCTTTGGTGAAACTTATGAAGGTCACAAAACTATGAAGCATGAAAATCTTGCAGATTCATTGGCCATGGTCCAACAGGACTATGAACAAGGTCAACAAGATACAAATGTAGAGTAGGGAGAACCAAATAACCTACAAGGATAAAATTCTCAAGCAGATCAGGCCAAACCGGATACTAATGTTGAACCAAATGTTGGAGAATAGGTTCCTCAACAAAACAACGATAGGGAAGTATCGCAACAAAAAATAACGGGAGTGCGACAAAGCACTTAGGCAAGAGCAAGGCCGAAGCAACTTGAAGAATTCATAACTGACTTGCCACCCTCGCTTGAATATCTGCAACCTAATCCCACTTTTAGGTTCTTCCACGGTACATCCTCTCTATCAATCCGTGCCATATAATAAATTTTCAAAAACTCATCGTGCTTTCTTAGTGGCCATCACATCTCAAGATGAGCCCAAAAGTTTTTCAGAGGCAGTAAAGAACTCAAAATGGCATAAAGCTATGAGTAAAGAAATTCAGGCACTTAAAAAAATGGGACTTGGATCCTAACCGAGCTTCCTCTTGGAAAGAAGGCGATAGAGTCAAAGTGGGTTTATAAGATCAAATATAAACCCAATGGAGAAGTGGAACGGTACAAGGCACATTTGGTAGCAAAATGATACACCCAAATTGAAAGCATAGACTTTTATGAAACCTTTGCCCCAGTAGCAAAGTTGGTCACAGTTCGATGCGCATTAGCAGTGGCAGTAAAGAAACAATGGGAAGTTCACCAACTGGATGTCAACAGTGCATTCTTGCATGGTGACCTCGGGCGAAAAAGTGTACATGAAAGTGCCCCAAGAGTTCGCTAAAGCCATTGAAAATCGTGTATGTAGACTACAAAAGTACATCTACGAGTTACAACAGGCATCACGAAGTTGGTATCAAAAGTTTACCAAAGCACTTGTTGAGGTTTTCGGCACTGCAAAGGAGATGACTCCATGTTTGTCTTTCGGAAATGTGCCCCTCATGACATCACCTTCATTTATGTATATGATGTTTTACTGATGGGAAACGACAATAAAATGATCGAAGATGTCAAAGAACATTTACATGCACGCTTCAACATCAAAGATTTGGGTCCACTCAAATACTTCTTGGGAATCGAGGTTGCACGATCCACTGAAGGTTTTGTTATCAGTCAACGAAAATACACACTAGATATATTGGAGGGTTGTGGAATTCAAGCATGTCGTCCCAGTGCTTTTCCTATGGAGCATAATCTTCGCCTTCGAAAGGATGACGATAATCCAAAAGTTGATGCCTCTCAATACCGACGTCTAGTAGGACGGTCACTTTATCTCACCATCACAAGGCCCGACATTGTTTACTTTGTGAACTAACTCAATCAGTTTTTGAGCAACCCGCGACAAACCTACATAGATGATGCGTTTCGTCTTCTTCGATACCTAAAAGCCATGTTTCGTACAAGGTTTATTTTTAGCCTCGAATGAAAATTTAGAACTTGTGGCTTATGCAAGTTGGCTTAGCTGCCCATCTACTAGACGTTCGAACATAGGTTATTTTATTAACCTTGGTGGTGCACCAATCTCGTGGAGAACAAAGAAACAAAGTGTGGTCTCCCGCTCATCAACTGAAGCTTAGTATAGAGCCATGGCAACTACTATTTATGAAGTTCTATGGTTGTGATGACTTCTTCGAGATCTCTCAATGCTGCAAAAACAAGTGCAACTCAGATAATGTGTGACAATAGGCAGCACGCCACATTGCTGTAACTCTGGTCTTTCATGAGTGCACAAAGCATGTAGAAATGGACTATTATTTTGTCCGGGAACGCGTAAACAGTGGATAGATAACACTATGTGCCATTCATTCCATGTCCCAACTGAAAGACATTTTCACTAAGGCTCTTGGGTCTGATCGCTTTTGATCCTTCGCGACAAGTTGGGTGTTCGTAACCTTCACAGTCCAACTTGAGGGGGAGTGTTGAGATTTATATCTCTTCCTTTTTTTATCTACTTTATTTATGGTCCTTATTGACCATTATTCCTTTTTCTTTAGGTTCTTTGTTAGCTCCTTTTCTTTATAAATTGTTGCCTGTTTTGGCTCCAAGATTATCAATAAATAAAACTTATTTCTCTAAAATTATCACCTTAATCTCAAATCAACCCACAACTTGCTTTTAGAAGGGAATTGACATCCACGACTAGGATGAAGCTTGGGTGAAACTAAGTGGATGTTCGAATCGACTGATGTTGAAAAATCATCGGATGAGTTGTGGTTAGGGGTGAAACACCACTCGAACCTATAGCTAGTTGGTTCTCCTCGAAATGCGTTGAGGCGCAACAGTTGACTGGACATCTGATGCTTCTCATTAGTGCTAATCTAGTGGAACTCTCCAATTAAGATTGATCCAAGGGTATGGAATACATTAATCAGAAACAAACTTGGACGACAAGTGTAGAAACATTTGACGCATACATTAAGCATACAAGACTACATATTATTCTTTGTTGTTGGATGATTTTGTGAAGGTTTTATTCCTCATTATCACATATGTGCATATTTAATCCTCATAGCTCATACAGATTGAATGAGCTCTTGATTGCCACCCCAGACTACCGATTCATATACTTGCACATCAAAATCATGTACATACACTTGACTACAACTTGTTGTTAGAAAGAAGAGCTGGTATAAGGAGCAGTTGTGGTATGCTTTTATATTTCAATTACTTTAACATCAACTTTTATACAGATTCATAGGTTGATTAACATGTCAGACAAAACCGAGTCATCGATATCAGAGGGGAGCTAGGGTTCTCAGCCAAGTTACACAGAAGCAAGCCATGGTTCTCAGCCAAGCAACATAGAAGCGATCTATGATTCTCAAACGAGACAATAAAGACGTAAAAGAAGCATAACATTGATGAAGAACCACAAAAAAAACACAAGATTTGCATATCGAGTTTGATGACAATGGTGGGCCTATTGAAAAAGATTATACCAAATTCACTTCTTGAGTAGGGGTTACCACAAAGATCAAGGAGCCCATAATTCATGGAGGAAATTCAAGAAAATACTTCTTGTTGATTTCCTTAAGAAAGATCACAAGCCTTGCGATGTATACCTGTATCTCGATCAGGATACATGGAAAAAGTTGTGTGCCATGAAAACGACGAATGAATTTTTGGTTTGTTGGAACTTACGATATTTTCATTTACTATTATCTTCAACAGTTTGTAACTGTTTAGATATTATTATACGTAGGAAAATGGTTAAAAAGGAAGAAATAATGCAATATTAAACACTAATCCTCCTTGGTTAGGCAGACACTCGTACCGTTCGATGGTATCTATGTGGAAAAAAGAGATGACTAAGCCTGGTCAGTTATTAAAATTACACAATTTACAAGGCGAGGAGGCAAGAAATTTTCTACTAGCTATGAGAATCAAAGCGGTTGTTGAGGCATTTATGTATCGAGACACCTTCAGCAATTAGCTGATGAGATTGTAAGAGAAAATTCCATATTTTAATTTATTTATATGCCATATAAATTTTTTTTATTAAATAATTATCTTTACATTCATATTATTTGCATTAATAGATTGAGAAAGATAAATAGATTTCACAAGGGATTTGGGTCCCTAGACCAGGAGTGGATATCCTTATAGCAATGCTAGGACCCGAGCATTGTGGTTGCACTTGGGGAGTCGGGCATACGGTTGGATTGAAAAAGGGCATCCTAAGGAGTTTAGAGAAATAAAGAGAAAGAGTCGAACCCCAGTGGATACATATTGGGAGGATAAGAGAATGGCATTTAATGCAGAGTGTAAGGAGAAAAGAAGATTACTTAAGGCCGAGTTGTGAGGAGAAAAGAACGTCATTGGCTGCCCACGTGGAAGAGAGTCGAGAGAGAATAAATGATGAGTTTGAGGAAAAAAGAATGTTATTTGATGTCCATTTTCAAATGTGCATGCAATAAATGTCCAAGCACGATGACATACATGTTGGAAGCTCGGGGACAAGGAAGAGTCGTAGCGGCTAGATGCCTTGTTTCGACGAACATATGGTGCGAAGGTAATTGGCGAGCACACACACACACACACACACACACACACATATATATATATATATATATATCTACTTAAATGCATAGACATAGACACCCACATACTACTTGACATATTATGTTTTCTAACTTGTTAACATGACTCCGAAACAGTATGTATTTCTAAATTGGTGGTCGTTTTACCTTTCACACAACTAGTTTCGGCCAAGAGTTCATAACAGGGAGGGAGAAAAATACCATTTCAAAGAGGCTATTTTTGTCGGCCAACTGTGCGATCTTGGAGTAATATTTGCATTAGAGGCCAAAAATATTACAAGCACTTTATAGGTGTTGGGAGTCCTGCCCAGATTCGAAATAAGGGATTGAAGTTCATGTCACGCGCAGGGTCTTTGGAGCTCAATCATTTGACTTTACCGTTTTTTCGTGATGACATACATTTTTTAGTGAAGGGTGCTTGGCTCGATCATCTTATCATTGCTTGGTACCAAGTGTAAGTCAATGGTTATTATATTCCCAATATTCAATCTTATATTCTGAAAATATTCTACTTTATCATATCATCGTGTTTTTAGGTTATTATATGAGATTATGCAAACAAAGGCGAACAACAGATGTGGTTTCATATATCCAGCCTCGATTCATGCCGAATAAACGCCGATCTTGTTATAAATTACATTGCTAGGTGCAATATCTCATAATAGATAACTACGGTTTTTCTCGCACCATACTTACAGAGATACCATACCCGGTCTGTTAATTGAAACAAACCAAAATCGAAATAAAAGCTTTGTTAATCGATTTTGGTCTTGGGAAGGGAAGCGAGAGTAAGGAGCAATTGTATTGTCTAGTACTTTTAAACATTACTAGCAACCATTTTTGAATTACCCTCACCATCGTATTATCTATATTCTAGATTCAGTTAATGTCTGAAGGGAAAAACTGCTGACAAATACATTGTCAAAGAACTTGTAGAAGCGTACGCAATTGTTAAATTGTTACAAAATTGACCTTTCCTTCGAAATTTTTTAACACTACTATTGTTTATGTTTCTTTTAGGGTTGTTACGAGGTATAATGAAGAAGGAGATTCGTGTAAAATCGATAAATCAGGGTCATTTAGATGGGAGTTCTCACACGTAATTCATCGTAGTATACACATATACAACTTATTCCGTAGTTGAATATGTCTAATACACACTTATTTTTTTCTAGTTCAGTGCAATCAACAAGAATCCCATTGGGAGTGTGTGCATTATGTAATGTACTTCATGTTTCATTTTGCCTTATATCAACAATCTATTAGGGTATGTATGTGTTAAATATATTTTCATTATGTCTATTGCACTCAACCTTGTGGTTATAACAATATTTATTTTATTTTGCAGATAGGTACCGTGGAACGACATAACACCCCTTTCAAAAAAAAATGTTGGATTATGTAGCTAAGAGATAGTCTACCCGCTTTTCAAGTACTTATCTGAAACATCTGTTAAACTGATATTCATACGTTTATATATAGAGAGAGAAGATCAAATGTTAACCATCATTTTTGTGTTAACTTTGAAAACCATCTCAACCAATCAAATTCCATTATTCTTATAGGTTTATGTCTTGTTCATTTTACCTTTACAAGGGTATTCTAGTAAATTGAATTCATTTGTAACCTCCAAACAATTAATGGGGAGTTACAAACAATCAAATCCCAAAAAATATGCATTCATATTATTAATTTTTTTTTTACTATTGATCTTCCATGTTCATTCTTGTATGAATTCCTAAATCGCATAAGAAA
>NC_037539.1:36070393-36078610 GCF_001531365.2 Cynara cardunculus var. scolymus
AACCGTGAACACAATTTGAACAAATTAACAGATGAACATAAATTAACAGATGCTACCTTAATTTTGTGGGACATCTATGTATGTGAAAATATGGGCCAAAAATTGCACATATCGTGTTCATTTGTGTTCATATCGTGTTCACGGTTCATTTGTGTTCAAATTGTGTTCACAGTTGTTCATTTTTGTTCAAATTATGTTCACGGTTCATTTGTGTTCAAATTGATCAATACCGAAAATTGTTACTACCGTGTTTCTTATGCGATTTAGGAATTCATACAAGAATGAACATGGAAGATCAATAGTAAAAAAATAATAATAATATAAATGCATATTTTTTGGGATTTGGTTATTTGTAACTCCCCATTAACTGTTTGGGGGTTACAAATGAATTCATTTACTAGAATACCCTTGATAAGTGTATTTTTTCTTCTCAAAATGCCCATTTCATCATTGTTCATTAGGCCTCATTAAAATTCAAACTTTAAAATTTAATTTTTTTTATTGATTAATCTTAACCGTTGATTATAGATTTGGATGGTCAAGATCAGTTAATAAGGTTAACACAAAAATGATGGTTAACGTTGATTATACTTGGGATCATGTGAGACCAAAGGTTTTTCGTGAGACACGTAAAGACCAATTCTCAACCCTTGGATTAGATTTACAATCTAAAAATTCATAATCACAAGATTGCCACGAGACTTCTCAATAATCACAAGATTGCCCCGAGACTTTTCAATAATCACAAAATTGTCACCGTACAACTTTAGACCATTAGCTCATTATCTTATAAAGTTGATCAATAAACATAAATTGGTTTTACGGGTCTGGTCTCACGAAAAACCTTTGGTCTCACGTGAACCCACATCTCTCTCTCTCTCTCTCTCTCTCTCTCTCTCTCTCTATATATATATATATATATAGGTTGGTTCAAATACTAACCAAGATTATCGTGTTAACTTTGTTAACCGATCTTGGTCGTTGATTTGAACATCCAACGGTTGTCATTTATTGAGACTAAAAATTTAATTATTTAATTACCATATTAATAAAAAATTAGGTTCACAATGGTTCAGATGGTAGAATTGTAAAAAGTGAATGATCTTAACATATCCTATTTTGTCAGCCTATTCTGTAACTTCCAATCAATAAAGAAACCGTTAATCTCATCGATCAATATCTTAAATCAGTAGTTAAAAATTAGGTTCATAATCTTCATCAAAACAATGGAGGATTTGGAAGGATTACCAGGCGACGACATTCAGATAAGATTGAAACATGTGTGTGAACCTAAAGAAAAATGTGTGAACCTAATGAACAATTGAAAAATTAGGTTCATAATCTTCATCAAAACAATGTGTGAACCTAATGAACAATTGAAACATGTGTGTGAACCAAATGGACATATTGTGTGAACCAATTGAACACATATGTGCACGAGTGAACACATATGTCGACGTTTGAGTGAACATGTRCGTGAACGGTTTGATYATTTTCTTYACTTTTGGAATTYGAATTCCGAATGTATTCTTAGACGCTTTTAGCTTTTTCATTCTCATTGTCGTCGATCTGTTTTACTCGATGATTATCCATATTACTCGGACTATAACGGAATCTTTACAAAAGGAACTTTTTTGAAATTTACAATATCAAAACCATTGTAGGAAGAATRAAATGTAAAAATCAGTAAGATGAACAAATGTGAAACTTCATGTCATTATTACATTAAGATCAATTAGTGATATTTTAAGATTTGTAACTCCCAATTAAAATATTGGGAGTTACATAAAAATGACAAATTACCTAAATACTCTTACACTTAATATGTAAGTTATATTTGAACCTAACTAAAAGATGGAACATGATTGGTTGATGTTGGTTAGCATAGTTAACACAAAAAAATGGGTTAGTATTTGAACTAACCCCTCACTCTCTCTCTCTCTCTCTCTCTATATATATATATATATATATATATATATGTATTTCTATCATCTTTAATGTTATATCTTGATTCTTTAGCTCATAGAAAAGAGCCTTCCAACCATTTCAAAATTGTGCAACAACTTGTTTGTTTGTGTGTACATATTTGTTTCGTTTGACATGAGTTGGTTTACGTTACAATAATTCAAGGAGATTTTGTATGTTGTTAGGCTCTTAGCTGTTTTTCCTTTTGCATTTGAATTTGTCCATTCTTTCGACGAGAGAACGAGGCTACAAAGGGGATAACAGGAGGAGGGAGTTTTGTGGGTTGAAGGGCCAAGTAGAGTTGAACCCAAAATCGAGATCTGGTTCTTGATGATTTATGTGGAGATGATAACAACATCAAAATGGTATTCGATTCAAAGAAGCAGTTGAACCAAAATCGAGATCTACTACAGGTCTCCATTTCCATCTCGTTCATACGATTCAAAGAAGACTTATAAAGCGCAAACTAATAGAGATCTGGTTCTTGAACTGGTCATTCACAGTGAAGCAAGAACTTTAGGTTTTTTTTTTGAATAAGTAGGTTTTTTGAATCGAGATCTGCTATGAGTCTTCATCTTTTCTTTGTAGTAAAATGACTAAAATACTCCTCATCAAACAGGATTTAACGTAAAAAGTTAACGACCATTAGAAGGAGGGACAAACGTAACTGAAATTTGACAAACATTAGGGACAAATCCGAGAAATGAAGTTGAGGGACGAAAATCATTATAACTTACAAACGTTAGGAACCAAAAATGAACTTTACTTTTTTATTTTTTAAGAGTTTTGATAATAATGATGTGGTTCAAGTAAAAGCCAAGTAGGTCCCACACCAAATTTAAGAATTATAATATAAAAGCCCTAATCTATATCTATACATTATAAAAACATTTGATAAAAATTCTTAAAAACTATTTTTTTATACATAAAATACTGTATATTGATGCATATTATTTAAAATTTAAGATTACAACTAAATTATGCATAAGTACAACTTATTAAAGCTCCATGTTTGAATTTGTGTAACTAACTGCGGATAAACATGACCAAATAGAGGATAAACATCTTATTTTAAAATATAAAAAATTTAAAATATAATTAGAATAATTATCGAGTTATAACAAAATAATTAATTGTTATTTTTATAAGAAAATTATATTATTAAACCAAATATAAATTACTTCATATTTAACCTAAATTAAATTATAATAAAAAAATTAAAGTAAAAAAGTACACAAAAAATAATAATTTTAAATAGTTAATTTGATACTAATATTGATATATTTTTGTCAAATTTTTATGATATCTTCAATTATTCAAAAAATAAAAACATCATCGTTTTTTCAAAATCACATAAGACCATCATCGTTATACAAACATCATCGTTATTTCAAAATCATAAGATGTATCTCACTGTATTGCGCGAGTACCCTTCTAATTATATTATAAAGCATTTGACAAAAACTCTTAAAAACCATTTTTTGTGTATGAACATGAAGTACTGTTTATTGATGCATATTACTTAAAATTCAATATTACAAGTAATTTTGTATAAGTATAACTTATTAAAGCTCTATTTTGAAATTCGTGTAACTAACTGCAAATAAACATAATCAAATATAAGATAAACATTCATTTTAAATATAAAAAATCTAAATTATAATTAAGATAATCATTGAGTTCTAACAGAATGTTCAATTATTATCTTTATAAAAATTTATATTATTAAACCAAAAATAAATTATTTTGTTATTAAATCTAAATTAACGTATAATAAAAAATCGAATTAATAATTTTACAACAAAAAAAGGAGAATTATTAAATAGTTAATTTTATACTAATATAGATTTACTTTTTTTCAAATTTTTATGTTATCTTCAAATTTATATTTCATTTAAAAATAAAAACATTATCGTTTTCGCAAAAGCACATAAAATCGTATTATATCGATAGAAAAAAATAAAAAAAAATTAAAATTAAGATTTATTTCGCTGCATTGCACGAATACCTTTCTAGTGTATGAAAGATCATAATATAAGTTAAAACCTTAACTATTCACGTGATCATCCTTGTCCTCGTACTCAAAACCTTTATCACTTGTAGGGAGGGAATTTTGGTGGAATTTGAGTTGTATCCATTATGTGTTCACACCAACTCCAAACCTTCACTTTCTCTCTAATATTTGAAATTTCTCCATCAGTTTTTATAAGAGATGAAAATTTTACCCGTTGGGATAATCGGACAGGTTGCCCGTGGATATCCAACCCTAACAGGGCTAGGATTTCCTAGTTTGACGGGTAACAGTGCAAGGACGGGGATTTATTTTTATACCTAAAGCAGAATCTGGTCATAATCAGGGATGGCATTATCCGCTCCTAATCCGACCCTGATTTTTTTTTAATTAATATATGTATATAGTGTGTATAATATATATATATATATATATACATTTATTATTAAATGACAAACATATTTTAATTATTGATAATTAATATAGTGACGATTCATTAGAACTTTAACTTTAAAATATATACCAATGGATTATCCAAACCCGCACGGGATTCCTTCCGCCCAAACCCGTCGGGATTAGTCGGGGCAGAGTCAAGGGCCTTGAACGGAGGTCTGGATCGGGGGATGCATTATCCGCCCCGTTTCCATCCCTAATTTCAACCACACATTTGTTGCAGAAGGATTCACTCCACCGTCATATGATTAACTTTTTTTGGTTATTTTTTTGTTTTTCCAAAGGTATTTCAAGTGTTGTATCATCCGGATTAGTTCGGTGGACGAGGGTCGATGTCCGTTTTCCTTTTGTTACTCCCGCTTAGAAAATGGGTTCGAATTTGGTTGATTAAGTGTCTGGTTTGGGTTGCGGGTTTTTCCAACAAGGCAACAAGAAAAAAGAAGGAAGAAGAAAACATTAATAATTTAAAAATTAAATAAAATTTAAAATAACAAAATCTTCAGATTAAAATTTCATGTTATTGTTTTTATTACGTAAGCTCTAGTTTTTTCTTTATTCTGACACACCATTTTGGGTCATTGGTTACTTGTTAAATAAGTAACCAAGACCCAAAATGAAAGTTTTAGAAATTTGTTTTCGAAATAGGAATCAACTCAAAATTAGATGCAATTTTTTTCCTTCATTTTCAGTTTCTTTTAGTTTTTTGGATTGAAAAAGACATTACTTTGGCTCTTTATGCTTTCATGGCCGCAGTAGTACTTACGTTTCCGCTTTCATGCTCACTCGATGTCTTTGATGCGACTGATGTCTTTTATTTTTTAATATATCAAAAAACCGAAATACCTCTTAATTAACGATACTCCAACTAGTAGAACTAGGATTAAATAGTAATTTTAAAGCAAAATCAAAATGTAGGAGTGTTCAAGAAAACCGTTGAACCGTTCAAACTAGTCGAACCAAGTCAAACAGGGTCGTTTTTGGCAGTTTGAGCGATCTACTGGTCTGGTCAAGTCTAAAAATTAGTCAAACCGCTCAGTCTGGTCTGCGGTTTGAACTTTTTTTAGCGGTCTGAACCAAACCGATCACCAAAAATACACATATACTAATTATATTTAGTTTTTACAATTACAAGACCACTTCCATAGTTTTCTAGTAACCACATGACCCAAGATTTTAGTTTAGTTAGGGGTTGTTTTGTTAATAACTTAATGGACTTAATAACATGTGTAGCTTATTCGTTAAGCCATGTGTAAGGGTTTGTTTGTGACTTATTACTCAATCATGTAACTTATTCGCTCAGCTACCCAGAGTCCCTTGTATCCATTAAGCTATGAAAATTACCTCCTCTATCCCTCTCCCAAGTGCACGCCTCTTCTCTAAAACATTCATTCTCCACTCTCAACTTCAGGCATCTTCCTTAAATTAACTGCTAAATTGATGTATTCTGTTTGAATAAAGCTTCGACTGTGTCTGTACCCAACAACATATGCAACAACAACAAAAACGATAGATTAACAGACAACGTCAACTATTGGTGCTTATCACCGACCGCCACATCATAAAACAATTCAGCAATAGAACTTCTCAAAGAACAATTTTGTGAGTCTTTCTATGTGGTTCGGGTTCATAAGATTCTACCAATTTTGACGAAGATTTCAAGTACGGGTTTTTGAAGAAAAAAAATGTGTGTTTCTTTCTCACCTTGCTACTCTAACAGTATCTCCAACTGTTGGGTCTGAATTTCTGTGTTAAATTGTATTCGTCTTGAAAGATAATATTTGTCTATAATTGTATAGACATCGTGTTTGACTTTCCTTGTATTGTTGACTTTGACTAGAAGGGTTTTAGTTTGACCCTATATATAGTTTTGTCTTTATTGTAATTTGAAAGGAGCTTTCATTGTAATAATCCGTTCACATTTGAGAGTAATATAGAGCATTGACTGTGTTGACCTTTTCTCTCAATCTCCTTCTGATGCTCTTGAATGATAAACATGATGATTCTGCCATGGATTCTATGAAGATTTTATGAAGATTGATCAACTTGTGGACTCACACCAACCATACGACAAAAACCTTAATTTTCCGTTTATTAAACTCTAGTAGACCGTCAAAAAACAACGGTTTTTGCTCGTGAGGGGAAGAGAAAAAGAACATGGCATATATGTCTTGTCACCGTTCACACGACAAAATTTTATGACTCGTTCTTTTTTACTTTTCAATTTTTAAAAATTATTTTTAAATATAATTGTCTTAATTTTAATTTTTACTTTATTAATTTATATGATTTATTTTTTTATTATGTATATTTAAAAAAATATGTATGTACATGGAAATTTTTCTATCAATTCATATTATTTTGATCAATATCTATTTTTATTGTATATATTTAAAATTGAATTATAAATAAAAAATAACATCAAAAGAAATTGATAAAATATAATCTTATTAACAAACAAATTATTTATTTAATATGATATGATAAATATTTAAAAATGGTTTAAAAATAATGAAATATGCTTTTTTTTAATATGGGCCACCAATTTGGTGTTTTCTTAGAAACATGGTTAGAATTGAATTATTTTTTAATATTAAAGGGTCCATCACTTTTTGATGTTTTTGGTGTTGTCGGTTGGAGTTGACCACAATGATGTATTATAATATCTGTAACAGATTTTTTAAAATGGAAAAAATAGATATTTTAGACATGTTTTTTGTTTTAACAGATTTTTTAAAATGGAGAAAACCAGAAGAGAGAATGTATAAATTTCCAAATTTAGAGAGCACCCTAAAAATAATTACAATAAGATAAAAATACTATTTAATATATTTTCATAGATAGAAGGCTTTGAAAATAAATATTTAGAGAGATAAATAATATTTTATTAGATGAAATGAATATTTTAATAATATAATCAATTTTATAATCTATAAAATGAAGAATCACTTGGAGTGGAATGTATTTTTTCTTTGGGCAAATTGCATAAAATAGTAAGATACTTTAATTTGATTCATATTTTAGGTAATGTATTTTCAAAACTTTTATTTTGGTGTTTAAGATGTAAAGTTTTAAACATTTAAGTATATGTGTAACCCGTTGAAGAGCAATTTTATATTAAAAAAGACTAATTTTAGATTAAAAATATCTATGTCACAAACCATGTCAACAAATAATACTGAGTTGGATACCACATCACTCGCCACATCAGCATAATTACTTGTTAATGCTTCAATCCGTTACTCGGGTACTTAAATGTACAAAACTTTACATCTTAGGTACCAAAACGAAAGTTTTGAAAATACGTTACCCAAAATATGAATCAAGTTAAAGTACATTACTTTTTCATACAATTTGCCCCTTTATTTTAGAGAAACTTTGAAGAATTTGTTAGAGATACTATTACTCCATAATGCAAATCGATAGAGAAAAAAATCAGAATTTTTATCATCAATCAATGAATGAAAAATACAAACAAACAACTATTTATATCAACACATCTTAAAGGGCCTTGGGCTTCATATTTTTCTAGCTGATAAGCTTTGAAAAAAAATATAGCTAATAATGTAAAATAACCAAAAAAGATATCTTGATCAATTTTAATATTTTATAATATAACTAAACAAATATTTAATAATATAGTATATTAATGCAAACAAGGTAGTAAAGAAAAAAAAATATTATATGAATTAAAAAAAAATTAAATTGATTATTATATACTAGAAGCGTACTCGCGCAATGCAGCGAGATACATCATGATTTTAATATTTCATTTTCTTCTTTATCTCAGT
>NC_037539.1:36080625-36084766 GCF_001531365.2 Cynara cardunculus var. scolymus
TTAATATTAGTAAAAGTTAATATTTATTTTTATTTATTAACAATTAAATATTTATTTATAATAAAAAATATTAAATAATAACTAATTATTGAGGGTTATAACTGGGAAACATAAAAAAAAATCTTATAAGCTACTTCAATTAATTTTTATTAAGTTAGTTTATAAGTTAGCTTATGTTCATCCAAACATGTACATAAATAAATAAGTTTGTTTATGTTTACTACACAATATCTTAATCTATAAAAAAAAATAAAAAAATTAACAAAAAAAGAATCTGTTACTTATTGGGAAATTGACTGAAATGACAATTTTTTCCTCTATAATTGGTCACTTATACATTACTCTCTCTATTTTATCAAATGTCACCATCTCCACATGTGACACCTCCGTAATTTACAGAAGTAGCTAAATGACAAAAAAAATATGATTTTTGTCCAGGTTTGCAAGTGGCACGCACTTCCATGACTCGCAGGACTTGGGCAGAAATTTCAGAGGTGCTACTTGCAGACGTGGATAAAAATTGTAATTTTTTTTTTGTCTTTTAACTACCTTCGCAAATTAAGAAAATATCAATTACGAATATAACAACATTTAGGGGTCGTTTATCAAACACTTACCTGGATAAGCGCTTACCAAGCCATATTAACTTACCGGATGAATATGACAAAGACAAAAATCTTAGCCGGTAAGAACGATACAATGAACAAGAGTCTTACCTGGTAAGCGAAGACGACGATTCTTACCACGGTAAGAGCTTATCGATTAAATTATTGCATGTGGTGCCGTTTTGGTGGACTAAAATCATACCCGGTAAGTAAGCAATAGTGTTGAATTTTAACGATAAACACTTATCGGGTAAGTTTTTTTGTAAACAACCCTTTAGATAAAATCAAAAGAAAAACGACTAGAAAACCGATTTTCCGGTTTACATCATTTTTTCTAATTTATGTGATGTTGGTTTTGTTTTTATTGAAAGAGGACAATATGATTGCAACAAATCAATCAAGTAGGACTACTCTACATAATACCCACCATCATATTTATTAGGGCTTTTAAGAAAATGACCTTAAAAAATAGAGAAATTACACTTTTAACCCTAAACTCAAAATTTTTAATCAAATGGCATTTGGTTACCCTGTTAGCACCGTTAGTTAGGTATAAGGACCTGATTGTAAATAAAAAAATCTTGATATTTGAAAAAAAAATAATAATAAAATATGTTGTTGGGTCCCACACTTACACAACGCTTATATTTTAAGGCTAAAATTAAAATTTTGCTATCGACACCCCTTTGTCACTTTCCATACCCCTAATCACTTTCTTCTTCTCGTATGAGTTTGTTTTATATTTTTTAATTTTAAATTATGTTTTATATTCTTATAATTATTTAATTATTTTTTTTTACTTTCTTTACTTTTTCATTTTTCATTTTACACCCTTATCACATTAAGATACATAATCGTATATTAAAACATCATTATAATCGTCTCATCAATACATTCGAAACGAATCCAATATTGAATATTTTTTATTTAGTTATAGTATTATATCATATATACTACGAAAAAATATTTTCAATACTTACATTTTATACCCTTATAGTTAATTATTTAATTTATGGTGTGTTATTTCCTTTTTCATTTTTCGTTTTACATTCTTATCATATTAACATACATAATCGTATAAATACGTTAAAAAAATACGTTTTTATTTTAACAAGTTATACCATTGTAATTTTTCTCGTCAATACCTTTGAAATGAGCTCAATATTGAATATTTTTTGATTTAATTATATTATTATATCATTTATACTATGAAAAAATATTTTTAATACTTACACTTTATACATTTGTAGTTAATTATTTAAGAGGGACCTTGTTCTTCTGCATCTCTTGTTCTTATGCTTGCAAGGTGCTGTAGACATCATATAGCGTCCACTGTTCCAAGTCTTGATTTGCTTGAAGGGACATTGGCATGTTTCTTCATTCGTCATTCAACCTTTGGAAGAAAAGCATGTTGTTCTTTTCTTGTGTTCTAATCACGTCGTACTTCTTGCACTTGTTGATTAGAGTGTTGAAACTACGTCTGCTCGAGAGACTCATCCGGGATGGCCTGAAAACTCTTGTACTCATTTAGACATTGAGCATGCCTGTTCTTCTTTATTTTGATCCCGCCTTCAAGCTGATTGACCAACTGATCCCATAAATCCTTACCGGAT
This sequence comes from Cynara cardunculus var. scolymus, assembly GCF_001531365.2. Taxonomy (NCBI): domain Eukaryota; kingdom Viridiplantae; phylum Streptophyta; class Magnoliopsida; order Asterales; family Asteraceae; genus Cynara; species Cynara cardunculus. The sequence goes on from NC_037539.1 coordinate 36,082,844, forward strand.
TCACATGCATCCAAGAATTGGAAGATTTCATTTGGGAGAGCCATTATCAAAAGCCTTTTGGCCTTTTGATCGACCTCCACCCTTCTTTTGTCTTCGTCGTCCCAATCTCTTCGGAGTTTGGGAACGCGTCTTGCAGGAATTTCAACTGTATCTCCAGCAGGTGGAACCCTAGGGATTAGGGTCATGGGAACATAAGGGCCGTTAAGAATGGATTCATAGAGTTCAAGATAAAGACCTTCATGAAAGTTTATCATCCTGATCTTCCATTGGGGGTATTCATCCCGAATGAGAGTAGGAGGTTTTGTGAGGGAACCGACACTATACTTCGAGTTCCAAGATTGATTAGACACTTCATATTTGTTTTGGAGAAAAAGCAAATGGGAAGTTTTAAAGATTTCAAAGGATTCTGAACTTTAAAGACTTGCAGTTTTGAAGAATACGAAAAGCAATTGTTTAAAAAAATTAGATCTATGATCTGGAATGGAACACATTTTATAAAACAAATTAACCAATAAAAGAGGATTATCCTATTGGATATAGATCGACTAATCAATTGATTTTGATTAGCAGACTCTGATACCAATTGTAGGAACCCAGATTCCTCTTAAGTATTAAGAAACAGTTAAAGAGAGTTTGAGTGGAAGCAAGTAATGTGTAAATGATATAGGTTAACAGATTTAAACAAGAACAATAAGAGTGAAAGCTTGTTGAATAAATCAGTTGCTTTATTAGATAAAGATTTTAAGAACAATCTTTCGATCTAAATTAGTATTCTCTCAAGAATTCTCTATAATAGGAGCGTATGCAAAGATGACAATTCTTCAGTCTTTTTACCCTGAAGAGGACACCTCCTTTTATACATCTATGTAAAACATAATCTCCTAAATTCTAGGCCTCAAACTCTGACTTCTTGTTCAGCGTCCTCAGCCTTCACGTTCCTTGGTTTGTGGAATGACTTGTATGTACGTGGCAGATTCTGATTAGAGTCTTGGAGATAAGTCTGAACCCCGCTTGTGCGCAAACCAATGGATTAGGAGACTCAGAGGCTCTGCATGTATTGTGCAGAGACTCTGTGTCTGTAGTGTAACGCTGTATAAAGTACTTATGCTTTTCGACGCTTAAGTCTTGATCTTCCTCTGGGTTGATCATGGCTCTGTAAGTAAGACACTTAGCTCTTTGAATAAGAGCTATGTCTCTTAGTACCATCTGCATAAGAGCTCTTGGTCCAGACTGCTTCAATGGACCAAGTCCTAAATGACTAGAGTAAGAGACTTCTTACTTACACTTTTACAAGTGGGGTTCTAACAGACTCTGCCATGAAGCTTTAGATCATTGAGGATGTTGTTAAACCTATTATAGTACTCAGTGAGAGATCCACCTTTCCCATGCATAAAGAGCTCATATTGCCTAACGAGGCCAATCTTCTTAGGAATAGCAACAGGGCGGGGATGGGGCAGGTTTTGTAATCCCCGGCCCCGGCCCTGGTTTATAGTAACATCCCCCGGCCCCAGTTTATAGTAACATCCCCCAGCCCCGACCTCGATCAATCTCTGGTAAAAACCTGGTCAATACCCGGTCTTCCTCTGGGTCAATACCCGAGACCCGTTTTAGTAGGGAAACTCCGTCCCCGTTCGGGCGGGTGAACCGGGTTCCCCATCGGGTCGGGGCAAATCACCATCCCTTAATCTTCTTGCTTTTCTTTACTTCACTGGTTGCTTCATATAGAAAACAAAGGGTGTTCCACATGTCCTTAGCAGTAGTGAGGTTCACAAAGGAGTGGTAAACATCATCGGAAAGAGACAGAGCAATGATAGTGTTGATCCTCTCTCTCAGTGATTTGATGATAATCCCTTTTATCTATCGATGTAATTTTGTTTCTGTATTTTCAGTTCCAACGATCATACGCTGAGTATGTTCAGTGAT
>NC_037539.1:36085406-36087260 GCF_001531365.2 Cynara cardunculus var. scolymus
AGTGCACGCATCACTCTCTTACCATATTCTTACTTCAAGTTTCTTCTAACTTAAGTAAAAGATATTTCTTTTAGCATTCTCTTTTCTTGTATTTGCTAAAGMTCTGTGTGTAACTAAAGGTTGTTTAGATAGGTTTCCTATATCTTATCTTTCCGCAAACAATCTTGTAAAATCTGTATTAATTTTCTCTATCAATATATATTTTAAATTTGAAAACTTTGTGTTTGTATTCATCCCCCCTCCCCTTTTTCTTATCTTGTAGACCATTTCGGGACCAACAAGTGGTATCAGAGCAGTGTTTTCTCTCTTTACTTGCGTATTGTTATTTTGTTGTATTAATTTATCTCTTCTTTGATAACTTACTGCTTTCAAATGACTTTACAAATTATAAACACACACACAAAAGACAATGGCTCTCTTGCCAAACCTCCGCGGTTTGTCCGTGACAACTTTTGTCTCTGGAAGAACCGGATGTCCCTCTTTCTGGAAGGTGTGGATCCTGAAATTCCACACTATATAGAAAATGGACCATATATTCCATTTGCTATTGTTTCGGCTGTTCCAGCAACAGCTACGACTGCCGYGATTCCTGAACGGCAGATTCCAAAGCTTCCACATCAGTGGAGCGATGAGGACAAGAAGAAAATAGTTATAGACACGCGTGCTCGGTCTATAATAGCTATGTCTCTTCCTAATGAGATTTATCACTCTCTGATGAAACTCAAAACTTCTAAATTTGTATGGGATACTCTATGTGTCTAATATGAAGGAACCACTCAGGTTCAGGAGACTAGAAAGATCAATCTAGTAAGACAGTACGAAAGCTTTCTCTGTGGAAAGTCTGAAACGCTGTCTGAAGTACATCAGAGATTTAATTGTCTTCTTATTGATCTTAGGGCTGTCGACAGGGAATATTCTAATTCTTAAACTTTGACTAAGTTTCTAGAATGTCTTCCTGAGTCTTGGGACACCTTTTTCCATGTGTCTCAAGATGTCAAATGACATGTCCACTCTTTCTCTTTCGTCTTTATACGGGATTCTGTTTAACCATGAGCAATCTCGTCAACTGAAAAGGAATCTTGTAAAAGAATCCAGGGAAATGAAAAGCYCTCCTTTAGCTTTGATCTCTGAATCTTCTTCAGTTGATACTTCTACTCCTTTTGTTTCTTCTATACCTCTCGTGGTCATCACGGAGATGGACTCTTCTGAGGACATTCCAGAATATGATTTAACATATTTTGATAAGTCCTTGGCACTCCTAACTAAGTCATTTAGGAGGTTCGCCAATAAGAGTAAATTCCGCAGATCTCCTCAGCTATCCCTAAGGGAGAGGCTAAAGTCTGAAAGAATAGACAAGGCTTCAGCTGTCTGCTATAATTGTCACCGGCCTGGACACTTTGCAGGTGAATGCAGATCGAAGAAGACTATGACGCCATCCTCTAAAGCTCATTCCTTCTTCAGGACCGTAGATGAAAAATATTCTAAACTGAAGGAGAAGTAYAAGAAGATGAAGAAAAACCAGCAMAAGTCTAAAGGTCTTGTTGCTGAAGAGCATGACTGGGYTGAATCATCTGATGAATCATCTTCTGATGAAGAAGATAAAGCCTACATCTACAAGATGGCCATTAATGTTGATGAAGGATCTTCTGAAGCATCCACCTCCTCAGAGCCATCTTCTTCTACTCAGGTATGTTTCCTGAATGAACCCTCTTCTTCTTCTTCTTCTAGTCTTTTTGCACTAGATACTCTTACGGTTGACCTTTACAATGCCCTCAATGGCAAATCAAAAGCTGAAATGCTTAATGTTGATCTTCATGAACAATTGAAGATTTGCCATTCTAAGATCAAAGAACT
>NC_037539.1:36087360-36109429 GCF_001531365.2 Cynara cardunculus var. scolymus
TATCTTGTTATCATCAAATAGGGGGAGATTGTTGATCCTCTCTCTCAGTGATTTGATGATAATTCCTTTTATCTATCGATGTAATTTTGTTTCTGTTCCAGCGATCATACACTGAGTATGTTCAGTGATCGCTAAAGAACTTGTTTTATAAATCTCAAAGACAAACAATACTTCAAGAAGATAACACTCACACCAAAGAACCTTCAGCGAATGTCGAAGACTGAAACTGAAGATTAGAGACTGGTGAGTACGTGATCTGAAGCGGTATTCAGTGATTATGATCCTATCTACAAATGTGTGAAGACTACTCTAGCTTCAGCGAATGATGATAAGACCTCCAGGTTATTCCAGCATTCAGCAATCAAAAGAAGCTTGCTTAGAACGATTGTTGTTGTCTTGTCCTTTTGCATTACTAAAGTTAGTACTGTACGGAGCCGATTAGTCGACTCTTTGTCCACCAACTTCAGGCAAGGATGTCTGCTCAAGAATAGTGCTTTTGTACTATTCACTGTAGCAAAAGACAAGCCTTCCTCTTAAGGTTTGACACGCACTCTAAACCCTACCTTACTGCATTAAATGAGCATTTAATGCACTGGGTATAAATAGAAGTGTTTCTTCTTCWTAYAGAGTGCGCGCATCAYTCTYTTAYCATATTCTTACTTCAAGTTTCTTCTAGCTTAAGTAAAAGATATTTCTTTTAGCATTCTCTTTTCTTGTATTTGCTAAAGCTCTGTGTGTGACTAAAGGTTGTTTAGATAGGTTTCCTATACCTTATCTTTCCGCAAACAATCTTGTAAAATCTGTATTGATCTTCTCTATCAATATATATTTTAAATTTGAAAACTTTGTGTTTATATTCATCCCCCCTTCTACAAACTATTTCTTATCTTGTAGACCCTTTCGGGACCAACAGTTATACTTTAGAGTTATTTCAAGAGTACAAGTCTGAAGAGTCATTTTAAAGAGTTAGCTCATCAGAACTCTAAAGTCAGCTTTTTTAGACTTAGCCCACCCGAACTCTGGAGTCTGAACTCTGAAGTCTTCTTTTTCAGTCTTAAAAGTATGAACTCTCAAGTCTTTTTTTAGACTTAGAAAAAGAAATCTAAGGTCTTCTTTTTCAAACTTAGAAGTTTGTACTCTTAAGTCTTCTACAAGTCTGAATAGTCATTCTTCAGAGTTAGCTCACCCGAATTCTAATGTCTTCTTTTTCAGACTTAGCTCACCCGAACTCTGAAGTCTTTTTTTTTTCAGGCCTAGAAGTTAACTCTGATTTAGTGGGATTGATTTTATATTTCAAAGTTATTTCAAGAGTACAAGTCTTAAAAGTCATTATTCAGAGTTTTACTTCAGAGTTATTTCCAGAGTACAAGTATAAAGAGTCATTATTCAAAGTTAGCTCACCCGAACTCTGAAGTCTTCTTTTCTAGACGGAGCCCCATGCAGAGCACCATGTAGAGCCTCTGCATAGTGCATGCAGAGCTTCTGGCTTGTCTATACAGAGCTCTGAAGTTTGATGAGTTTTTCTTCAGAGTTATTTCAAGAGTATAAGTCTGAGGTCATTCTTCAGAGCTATATAGTTCAGAGTTATTTCAAGAGTACAAGTCTGAAGAGTCATTTTTCAGAGTTATACTTTAGAGTTATTTCAAGAGTACAAGTCTGAAGGAGCATCGTACTTTTGATGATCATTAATATATGTAAGATAAGTTTCCTGACATGATTTTTTTTAAATTAACTCATGTAATACACGGGATCGAACCTAGTATATATATATATATATATATATATATATATAGAGAGAGAGAGAGAGAGAGAGGTAAGATCAAATGTTAACCAAAGTTTTTGTATTAACTTTACAAACCATTTTAACCAATCACAATCCATGTTTCTATTAGGTTTTTATCTAGCTTACAATTTAATGCCAATGATAGTTGAGTAATTTCATTTTTATGTAACTCTCATTTCATTAATTGGGAGTTACAAAATCATAAAATCCATAAAAATATGCATTTTTAATATTGATATATCTATACTATATTATAAAGCATTTGACAAAAACTATTAAAAACCATTTTTTATGCATGAAGTGCTGTTAATTGATGCATATTACTTAAAATTCAAGATTACAAGTAAATTATGCGTAAGTACAACTTATTAAAGCTTCATGTAACTAACTGCGGATAAACATAATTAAATAAAGAATAAATATCTCATTTTAAATATAAAAAATCTAAAATATAATTAAGATAGTCATTAACTTCTAACAAAATACTTAATTATTATCTTTATAAAAAATTATATTATTAAACCAAAATTTTAAAAAATAATTAAAGAAATACACAAAAAAGAGAGAAATTTTAAATAGTTAGTTGGTATTAATATCAATTTTTTTTATCATATTTTCATATTTATATTTTATTTAAAAATGAAAACATTACGCCTTCTCAAAACCATATAAAATCGTATTATAACATCGCCTGTGACAAAAAAAAAACATTAAAATCGAGATGTATCTCGCTACATTGTGCAAGTACCCTTTTAGTGTGTGTGTATATATATATATATATATTTAATACTGATCTTCCATTTTCAAGCTATTATGGATAAACGCATTGAAAAAGAACTCAACAACATTGAGAAGATTAAAATGGTTTATGGTGACAATCGGAGTTCGAGTTCGGGAAGTGAAGAAAATAACCAAAGTGAATGTCTTTGTAATAAACTAATATTTTATTGTACTCGTTTTAATCGAAATTATATTCATTATGATGTGTTGCATTTTTTGTAGTTCATATTGTGTTGTTAGTTTTTCTTTAATTATTATACGTACCTAATTCACATGTTCAAATGAAATTCCATACACGACCCATTTTCATATGGTCATATAACCGACTTTTATATATCATGAACTATTGTGTTCATGTTATTACTCTCATTTGAGTATATATAACACTTTATGAAGAAATTTTGTGTCATATGAACACAAGTGTCATTTTTGAAGCTTGATCTCAAATCTTTATATTTGTGTAAGTGTTTGCACCTGGTGTTCATATATGTCAATTTGTGTAAGTGATTGACCTGGTGTTCATATAATGGAGGTTATGTGTTCATATATTTTCTACGATATTTTCTTCCTATGTGGCTTCATCATGTTCACAGTTGTATATGTTCATGTTAATGACCCCCATCATATGAATACCGGTTTCCATTAGTGATCTCACCTGCTGTTCATATATGTTCATGTCAACTTACCAATTCGTTGGTCAAAAATTTGCTCCCAAATCTTTATATAAGCACCGTTCTTGCACCTGGTGTTCATATATGTCAAATTGTGTAAGTTATTGCACCCGGTATTCATAGTATGGGGGTTATATGTTCATATATGAACATACGATGTTCTCTTCCCATGTGGCTTGATCATGTTCACAATTTGTTCATATATGTTCATGTCAAATATTTTCGTCTATGAACAGTTTGTGAACATGAACCAAATAAATATCACCTGCTGTTCGTATATGTTCATGTTCATATATGTTCACATTACTCATCTCATGGTCATTAATGATTGATCTAACTCGCACCAAATAAATATATATAAACAATTTGTTCATATATGTTCATGTCAATTATTTTAGTCTATGAACAACTTGTGAACTCGAACCAAATAGATCTCATATGTTGTTCATATATGTTCATGCTCATATATGTTCACATTAATCATCTCATGGTCATTAGTGATAGCTCTAACTCGCACCAAATAAATCTATTTTCTGGTTGTTGTATTTGATTACTCCAATTATGTAATATTCATGTTCATTGATTTTACTAACTATGATGGTATCAACATGTGCTCACATACTTACACCCTCCGAACATGAAACGGAGTACGATGTCAGAGAGTGTTCAAATGGAAGCAAATATTTTATCCCAATGTTGATGACGAGCTTAAACCAAATATCAACGCAGAATTAGTATCTATAAATGAAGCGGAAAAGATGTACAGACGTACGCGGACAATGTCGGGTTTTATGTTCGTCTTCATGCCAAAAAAATAAAAAAGAACAGGGACATGCAAACAAGATGGTTTGTATGTAGTAGGGAGAGAATCCCAAGTAAAAAGTATTTTGATTCTATGGCTTTTCAGTCCAGCGAGAGAAGATATCGTAATACGAACCTTAAACGGTGTGGATGCAATGCATGTATAAAACTCCAATTGACAAAGAATCGCTCCTAAATATGTTCATAATGAATGAACTATTGTTCACAAACTGTTCATATTGTGTTTATACATGTTTATTTATTTATTTTCTTTCGTATAACAGCTATTCTTATTATGTTCATATTGTCTTCATAAATGTTATGTAGTTCAAGTTTATATATATGTCAATTTTTTGTTCATATTTGACACAATGGTTCATATATATATAGTTGTGTTAATATGCTTCTTACATTAACAAAAATCAGGATTTTTTATTTTGTAACTCCCAATTAATAATATGGGAGTTACATAAAAAAATTACCTAAATATTCTTTTCAACTTTGTTCACTTATCTTTATGAAATTTTAAATTTAAGAAAATAAGTTTTTATCGTGATTAATCACAACCGTTTATTGAAGGATTCAACGACCAAAATCGGTTAACAAAGTTAACATAAAAACTTTGGTTAACATTTGAACTTGACCCTATATATATATATATATAAATTATATGATTTTTTTAAAAGAAATGAAGAAGGATAAAAGGATGTAATTGAGTATAATTTTGTTAAAATTAATATAATACGTTATTTAGAAAAATCCACTATTTAATTTATGGAATTAAAATAATAAATTTTAAAAATTAAAAAAATAAAATATAAAACATAGAAGCTGAAACAAGCTTTTTGAAGAAAGACAAAGATTGTTTGTGTAATATAATGATGCTTCTGAACCGTTAGTTCCATTTCAAAAGAGATCCAGCAACGGCTACTTTCTCCATCTTCTTCCATCTCCCATTCTCAAGGTCAAGACTCAAAGCTGCAAGCAACTCCATGGCGGCACCAGTTGCTCCAGCTGATCAGGGGGCTCCTCCTCTGCCCCATCGTCGCCCAAGAGTCAGAGAGGTCAGCTCCAGATTCATGTCTCCAGCAGCAGCTTCTTCATCAGCAGGAGATCTGCATTCCTTATCCATGAAGTCGCCCATTTCCAGATCTAAATACGCCATCTCGACTCCCGCACCTGAAAGATCATCAAAGCCGTCGCAGAGACGTCTGTTGCTGCGCAGCCAAGAACAGGAACCATTTTCCTGCTGTTCCCATGAGAATATCCCCGAGATGGTTCGGAGCTTGGACACCCCGTTCCAGCACGCAAAACCTGAAACTTTGAGGAAACAACGTCCTGTGAAGTTCTGTAAAGAGAATGGATATGGAGATCAGATCGCAAAATCAACATCTATAAGAACAGCCAAGTCGTGCAGACCTGATACGCCAACTGCTGCTACTTGTGGTGCATCCGATAGAGTCGTTCCATCAAGGTTCAGGCTCCCACAGCGTCAAACAAGTTCGTCGGTAACTGATGCTGCAAAACTCTTGCAATCGACGGGTTTGTCCTTCTCCTCATCCAATCTTGGTCTAGAACCTTCTTCTGGTTCCAGTAACGATACAGGCATATCAGTTTCTCAAACCCCCTCCGCAAATGAATTGGAACCGATTCAGGGCGGTTCATGCCCTAATTCACCTCTCTCCTCCCAACACACCAGAAATCGGGCCCTTCACGATACGAGGTCTTCCATGACAGAAGAAGATACATTATCCACCAGATTACTCGTTCGAAGTAGCAGCGGCAGCAATACTATTGCCAGTGGCAATTGTCAAACATCATCCAAATTCTCAACACCTTCACTTTGCTCCCGATCTCTTAATTTACCCATATCCGCTAGTCAGAATTCTTTCAAAAGCAGTGACAGAACTCTCTGCAAGCCCCCGACCACAAGTATGGAAAACCGTACCCTGCCTCCACAACCAACTAGTATGAAACTCGGAGTTGATTCAAGGAAAGGAAAGAGACCTCATTCTTCCCAAGAAGACGCCCATTCTTTGAAACTGTTTCATAACCATTACCTACTGTGGAGATATGCCAATGCTAAAGCACAAGTCTCTATGGATGCCCAGAGAGCCGAAATGGAGGTTTGTCTCTCCTTATTGTTGATCATAATTTACTGGCATAGGATACCCATGTTAGTGCATATCGTTAAATGCATTTGATAGGCTTAGACCTGCTAATGCCATAAACTGGAAAAGGAAAGAGAAGGGAAGTCCAATTTACATGGAGTGCTACTATGTATGTAAATATTGAACATATGGCAGTGAAAATTGCTGATAATCATGAGTACATGAAGAATCTTTTTTGACAAAGTTAGATGCTTTGGATGATATGAGTATATGGCAGATAATTCATGATCTATTTGTATATATATGTGCAATAATAATCTTCTAGCATCATTTTCATCTTCAAAAGCATTAGAAAGGAGCCATCAAGTGCTTATCTGGTTGCATTATTATATAGAAAGGATTGTTCCTACTATTTGGTAATTGCATTCATTTATTCTTCATTAAAGCACCAACTATCATTCTCTATTGATCTTTGACATAATGTTTAATAAGTCAGTTTCTTTCTGTAGAATCAATTTTTCTCCCTTGGAGCTGATATATCTCGTCTACGTGATTCTGTGAAGAGGAAACAAGTCGAACTTGCGGCACTACAACAAATGAAAGCACTTTCCACCATTCTTGAGGCTCAGGTAAGGCTGCTACCTGATATATATATTTATATATATATATATATATAGTTTTTCTTGTTCAAAGAAGAGTCTAATTCAGACATTTTTTCAAGAAAAATACTTTGGAGACAATTCCAGGCTGTATCTCATTTGCGAATATATTAGCTATAAGAGTCCAGGCCTTAACGAGTACTTATACTTGTATTCTGTGTGTATTCCATATACCCTTTTGAGCTTTACTTGTAATCAGAGATTAATGACTCACAGACTTTAAATCAGTTTGTAAGATCATACACCAATCCTGCATTACAACAATTTTTTCATCATCATGACCCTTCTGTAAGATGACTTCATTTATTTTTTTTGGATAAACTTAGATGCCATATCTTGATGAATGGTCTGCTTTGGAAGAAGATTACACATGTTCCTTGTCAGCAGCGACAAATGCTTTGACCAACTCCTTGCTCCGGCTTCCTGTAAGTGGGAATGTTCAGGTAAAGATCCAACCGTCTTTCTTCTCTCTGTCTTCATTTTATCAAAATGTTTTGGTGATGGCAAACATACGAGACTTTGTGGCAGGTTAACATTAAAGAAGCAGCAGAGGCTTTGGATTCGTCGGTAAAAACTATGGACACAATAATTCACGACGTGCAAAGATTTTTGCCTAAGGTAATAATAATACCAATAGGAGACATGAGTTTGTTTGATCTCAACACATTTTTAAAAAGAAATTCACTACACAGCAAGCAATGCACAATGTTGAATTCTTGATGTTGAATGTCCTTATAGATAGATATTGGGGTTATATGATTTTATGCTTGGTATTATTATATTCTGGTGTGTTATCTGTTTTTACCCCCATTAGCCATGCTTTGACCATTGTACTACACACACTGTTGTCAAATGTTAAAATTACATACCATCTTGATCTGATTAACTACTGATTACAGAATCTTGTTGTCGAATGCAGGCAGAAGAAATGGATGTTTTGATGTCGGAGTTAGCAACCATTGCTGATGTAGAAAAAGCATTAGTTGAGGAATGTGGTAGTATTTTGGCAAAGACACACATCTCACAGTTGGAAGACTGCAGTTTACGGGGACATCTAATGCAGTTACGTTGTAGCAACCTCTTCTAAGACGCTTTGTTGCATGTCCACGAATCAAGGTGCTGTCATTTTTTCGATTCATTCAAGAAAAAATCTCTTTTTTCAAATAAGAGATTTGTATGTATTCAATATCGTATAATAAAATGGTTTTTTCGCGTGGATACAACTTAATTGCATTTTATACATGTGTAGTATGTATATAACAGAAAATTGCATTAAACCAACCAAGCTTTAACCATAAGTTACCCCTTGAATCAAACTTAATGTGTACTACTAGTAAAAACTCACCAGGCTTAAACAACATCAACCACAACCGCCAAACAAGAATGCGATGCAGATTACCCGTGAAAGAGAACATCATCATGATCGATAGGAGGATAGCTTCTCACCAACAACCCCAGAAGAAACCAGTTCAAAATTTCAAATATTTCTCCACGGACACAACTTTATTGTCGTCTTTTCGTATTGTCGCTACGGTTACTTTATAGCTCAAAGTATGTTAGTTAGTCGGTTGGTAGTTACCAGGTTGATAACGAACGATTCAATAAGTAGCATACATTTCTATTGGTTAGTTGGGTTAATGAATGTCCGTCTGTATACACCCTTTCTTTTCTTTTTTTGAAATTAGAGCAGTCATTTTTTCGGTGTTTTGATTGAAAAATGATGAGGAGATTCAAATAGAACATTGTAAGGATTCAAACACATCAAATACAAGCCACAAAGTTTCTAAATCTCTCGAGACCTTGGATCGCATATGAGGTTGTGGGATGCATTCGGACAGGTTTAAACACCATTTTAGGTAGGTTTTTACTAACTTCTTCTCAAAACGTCTTCCCTATGCCATTTTTGAGCAAAAAGTTGGGTGCTATTGAATAGGTTTACTTCCAGATTGTAGGATATTTGTGAAAGGTAAACCTTATTGTATTTGATCCTCCATTTTTGATCAACATAAAAAGTTTCACCCTCTCTTATAGACGTACACTGTTTCACGATTATGGGTGCTAAAAGAACAGATCAATCCGACCAACCCTGTCAACCCAACCCGAAAAAACCTGAAAAAAATCAACATGAGGTAATATGCATATAATGATAAAAATTTAGGGAAATCGAATTTATTTGGTTGAGATTGGGTAAGGCCTAAAGTACCCGATAATCTGATGAAAATTTCAGCGACGTCTCTATTGTATTTCTCTTTAATAGTTACCAAAAAGCAACTCGACATTAACGAGCAATGTAACTCAAAAGAGGACATTACTGGAAAGTTATATGTAGTACATAAATATTTGATGAACTATATATTCTCGTGAATGATAAATGATTGATCGTATTTCAAAGGAAGGGCTCCTTCATTTTTTTTTTATTCCCAATGTTGATTTTACTTCGTTTAAACATAATCCGACCAACCCAACCATACCGACCAACCCAAACAGGTTGGGTTGAAAATTTTTAGACTGCCAACATTGAGTTGGATTGTTGAATGACTTCAACCTGATCAATCCACTCATGAGCACCCCTACTCGCAATGATTGAGCCATGTTAATTGTTGAATTGTTCATGTTTCCTTGCATTTATTTATTGGATATCGATTTAGTACTGCATTATTACGTGGTTGGTACATTTGAATACATTTGGGGTTTGTTTGCTTTGGAATTGGTGTTGGGTTACATATGTGCACATTTTTATATTGTTCAGGGCTGTTGTGCATTGGTTTGTGAAAATTATCCCCAACATGTGGTCTCAGAGCTAAATTATCGTTTAGTGTCATGTGGTTTTCGAGACTAATTACCTGTAGGAGGATTAGTTGATTTGTTGTGCACGCCAAATAGTCGATAAAATTTCTGGCCAAGATGAAAATGTGTTTGTTATCCATAGTAGTAGGTCTTCATCATCTTCTACGTATGTAAACGGTTCGTATGATGTTTCGGGCACCAATTTGCATATCGAGTAATGGGATGACTTAGTGATGAGGTTGAAGTTGTGGATTTGAAACTAGTTGAAGATAAGGAAGCTTTGGCCATGATTTTTGTTGTTCCTCTAATTAGTACTTCGATGATGACACTTCAAAACACTTGAAAGAATTATTTGTTCTTATCCAGTGCCTTTCATTCTTTAGCGATAAGTAAATGTACTTTTAGAATGTTCAATGCTAAGTCTGAACATTGTATGTTCAACTAGCGATAGACTTTGAACATACCAAGTATTAGATCAAGACTGAGAGAGGTTCATTAGAGTTTAGCGAGTCGAAGACAAAGATGAACTAATAGACAATGAAAGTTGAACTCGTTCAACGTCTCTTCTAGTCTACATCCAGTGTTTGATCAAGGTATAAGATAAGTAAACCCTATTTGAAGAACGATCACTCAACAATGAGACCCTCAAAGTTGAATGTGAAACTTGTAAGTGAAGCATCTACCAATACTCACCAAAAGCTAGGGGAGCATCGGACGGGTTTAGGTAGCGAGATATGAAATCCGATTAGAGGTGAGTTTTCAAGGGCCAAACTCTAAGGTTTCGACTAGTGATTCGATCGGGTGGAAGGGGGGAGTTTGGGTAGGGCGGGCTCGGGTGGGTTTTTGGGTTAAGGTTTCACATCGAAGTTGGCTTGGGCGCTTGGCATTATTGGTCTATGGTGTAAACCCAAAAATGGGACAACAAAGTTTTCCAAAGAAAACATAAAATGTGGTATATAAATATCAAAAATACGGGCCTTCCAAAAAGGAAAATTTAAATAAGCCAGTTAACTACAATTTGTAACCAATACTTTTGAGGGTAATAACCTCCTAAGATAGTGTCACCACAGTTTTAATGCAAAGACTACCGCCACCAAGTCCAAATCGCTAGTTTGGTAGTTCTTCTTGTGTTCCTTGAGTTGACGGGACGTGCAAGCGATTACTCTCCCTCTTCGCTTCAATACGCATCCCAAGCCCATCTTACAGGCATCGCTAAAGACCACAAAATCTTCAGATTCTTCGAGTAGAAATAAGATTGGCACCTCAAACAACTTCATTTAAAGAATTCTGAAAGCTTGATCTTGAGTTTTGGACCACACAAATTTGACATTCTGCCTTGTCAAGTCCGTTAGTCGTAAAGTGTTATTTGAAAAGTATTTAATGAACCTTCAGTAGTAGTCGGTTAATCCCAAGAAACTTCTGATTTTTGTTAGGCTCGTTGGTGGTTCCCAATTCATTATTACTTCAATCTTGGACCAGCTCCACCTTTACTCTGTCTCTAGACACCAAATGGCCCAAAAACTCTACCTCTTGAAAACAAAACTCGTACTTGGTAAACTTATCATGGCTATTCCCAATGAGATTTTTCAATCTATTGACTCCTGTAATACTGCTAAGGAGATTTGGGATGAACTTGCGAGTCAACTTGAAGGAGGTGCGAAGAAAAAAAAAAGAATAGGTGTGCTCAATGCAAAAATAACTACACCAATTTCAAGTCATTACCAGATGAATCCATAATATAAGACATATGATAGTTTCAACACTTTCATTAATCAATGCAAAAGAAATGATATCCTTAGAACCAGAGAAGAGAACAATGTTCTATTCCTCAAAAGTTTGAATGATGAATGGACAGAGCTGGAAATGTCTCTACATGCTAACCAAGATCTGGATAGCCGGTCTTTGCATGATGTCTATGGAACTCTTGCCACATAGAAACATGCCATTACCAAAAGGGAGGTGTCTCTGGGTGGTCCTCTGGATATTGTTTCAGAGGAGAAGGAAAACATGATTAAGAACTTATCTAGAGAAGTGGCAAGGAAGAAAGAAAAAAGTATAGCCTTGATCATACAAAGTGACTCAGAGCCAGAATCTTTTGATCCTGATGATAATCTTAGTGCATTTGCATGATCCTTGGCATTAATTACCAAGGAATTTCGGAATAAATTTGCAAAAAGGCCTTAAGATAAGGATCATAAAAGAAAGTACAAAAGTGAAAGGTACAAGAAGCACCAAGCTAAACAAAAGACTTACAAGCAATACCAAAGGTACGAGAGAAAATAGGAGAATAAATGTATAAAAAAAGGAGGACCAAAGATAGCTAAATGCTACAGATGTGGCAAGCCAAGCCATTATGCAGCTCACTGTAGAGGTAAACTTGTCAAGGATGTTGACTATTACAAAAACAAATACAATTATAACAATAGAGAGGGAAGTCTAATGGAAGAACAAGAAAATTGGATTTCTGACTCTACATCTAATGATGAGCCAACACTCAAGGACAAGACATTCATTTGCCTCATGGATCACACTACAGAGGAATCTATCTCTGGTGACACTGCCTCTGAAACTGAAGAGGAAAAGGTAAATTCTAACTAGTATTTCAATTGATCTTGAAATGACTATTCATCAACTCTATTGATTTTCAAAAATTTAAAAAGAAGTTGAAATTGGAAAAGGAAGAAAGGAAAAGCCTGAAAAGAAGCCAATTTTTATAAAAGAGAAACCAACCGTCTCACTGAAGAGAAGAAGACTGTTAAAAAGAACGAAGTATTTAAAATCTAAGAAAAAATAAAGGTAGCTATGCTTATGGAGAAGAACAAGAAAATGAATTTATAATTGGAAGAAAAGGAAAAGAAGCTAAATGCTTCTAAATCTGAAAGATTAAACTCTGTTACTCTTAAGAATTTCTTTCAAAAGGAAAGGGAAGTATTACATCAAAAACTTATGACTAATGAACTCTTGATCAAGAAATACAAAGATGCACAAAATGTGTATGAAAAGATCAACTGTGGAGTTGATAGGAAGTTTTTGAGTTATAATGATATTGATCATATGTTGAAATAGAGAAGCAAGTACTTCATTCACTTTTAACATTACATTTGTTCAAAAAATAGATTTTTCAAAACCTAAAGTCTTATGTATTCAAGAGGAGTAAAAGACCTTTGAAAGAACTCAATCTGCAAGGAACTTAAAGCATAGCTAAGAAGAAGACTCTTCTTATCTATTTATACTCATTGCATTAAATGAACCTCAGGAGGTACAATCCACGTCTCAGGTGACAAGTGGAATGCTTGACCTTGTTCTTCAAATATGGCAGGCTTTTGGCTGCTCATGAACAGTTGCTTTAGATACTTGGTAAGCATGTTTGTAGATAGAAAAGCAAATTGTACCGTACCTTTGTCTGGTCAACGTATGGGGTATGTACTTTTGTGTAAGAGAGTAAGACAAAACCATCTTGAATTGTAAGGCTTGATCTAACTGTAGAGATGAGTTGCTGAGGACTTCTTTAGCTATCGCTGAGTATTGGTCAGATTTCACACTATTAGGTAGATAGTCATGGTATCACTGAATATCTCTTCAGATCCCGACTAGACCAACTTTATTTTCAGCTACTTCTTTGACATCACTAAAGTTTCATTTTGGTGTGAGTTTGTCTTGAAGGATTTACTTAAGTTCTAAATTTTTGTATTACGCATTCAACTATAACTGAACAGACTCGATTATATATGATTGTTGAAACTAAAACACTTAATACAGAACTATGTAATTTCACTAAGTAAAAAAGTCATCATCATCACTCAGTTATATCTGATTGTTAAAACTAAAACACTTAATACAGAACTATGTAATTTCACTAAGTAAACGAGTCATCATCAAATCACTGAGAAAGTTGGTTCAATAGCTAGAACTTCAAATTCAAAGAAATCTATAAGAGTTAACTAGCAGTCAAATCATTGCATGCTTTGCTTTAATATCTTGAATCAACTTAAGAAGCACTTTTTGGGAAATAAGTGTATTCTGCAAGAGCCCATGTTTATACATGAAAATCTAAAGGCTCAACAAAAGATTCCCAAACAGAAGCCTAAGTCTAAAAACACCAAAGGCAAACCACCAGTCCCTAAAGCTAACAAGAAAAGACCCATAATGAGATGAGTACTTAAAACTCCTTAATTTGTTTTTGCAAAAAACAACATGTGCAAATTTGGTATTTGGATTCTGTATGCTCAAGGCGCATGACTGGTGACAAAAGTCAATTATCCTCATATAAAGATAAAATGAGAGTCTCTGTGAGTAATTAAAGGAAATGGTGATTTAATAAAAGGAAACATCTCTGTTTCCAAAATACATCATGTAAATAGACTTCATCATAATTTGTTGATTATTAGCTAGTTCTATGACAAGAAGTTTAGAGTCATATCTGAAGACGAGTACTGTGTTATTGAAACCCAAGACCATCAAGAACTTTTGAGGGCAAAGAGACATGGAGATCTATATGTCATAGATTTCACTTCTACTGTCAGTCTAGAAAAACTCTGTTTTGTTTCTAAAAGAAAATAAGGAATGCTAGCTGTGGTACAAAATGTTTCCTCACTTAAATTTCTAAAATATCAACAAGTTAAACAAGCATAAGTTAGTCAAAGGTCTTCTGGATATCAAGTTTGACAATGACCATCTCTGTTCTGCTTATGAAATTGGCAAAATTAAGAGGGTTGCTCATAAATCCAAGACAAATACCTCTTGTTCTGAAACTTTGGAAATTCTACATACCCTCGGTGGTTCCGTTTCTACCCAAAATCTCTCTAGAAGAAAGTACATCTTAGTTCTGGTTGATGAGTAGAGTTCTTAAGAAAGAAGTCAGAAGTCCCAAAAATACTCATTATTCTCTTTAAGAAGATACAAGAATAACATGAGGATGGAATAGTTTTTAACCCATTGTGAATCATTAATTACATAATATAATACCAAACATCTACAATCATTTTCATTGTCTTTTTAAACCAAAGGGTCACAAATTTATATTTCGTTACCCCAAGGACCAAATTTGTAATTTACTTTACATATAACCGGTTAAGCGAATCAAGCACCATCGAAAACAAAATTTGCTGCTGTCGATCTTCAGCTCCACAAACCAGAATCCAGAATCCAGAATCACTTCTAATCTCATCTTCTTCTTAATCAACAATAATGGCCTTGAAGTTTCTGAACAAGAAAGGGTGGCACACGGGTAGTCTACGGAACATAGAAAATGTTTGGAAAGCAGAGCAGAAGCATGACGCTGAACAGAAGAAGCTTGAGGAACTCCGGAAGCAAATCCACGAAGAAAGAGAGAGATCCGAATTTCGTCTCCTTCAGGAACAAGCCGGCTTAGTTCCGTAAGCCTCTCTCTCACTTCTTATTAATTTATTGAAGAATTAGGGTTAGGGTTTTATCTTTAAATTTTTTTGTACCAATTTCTAGATCGAATTTATAAGTATTGCAGGAAGCAAGAAAGATTGGATTTCTTATACGATTCTGGATTAGCCGTAGGGAAGGGCAATTCTGATGGATTCAAGGCTCTTGAATCATTTCCCGCTAAGGCAGAACCTGAACAGCCCTCATCTGCGAACAAGGTACCTAATTGTCTGATGCAATTTTCTTTTCGCTGCAATTTGTTTTGTTCCTAGTACTTATTACTGAGAAAATCATAAATATTGAAACCAGTGCAAAATCATTTTTAAGTAGGCAATTTAAGTTATTCAATGAACCAATTAATCATCCAGGTAAAGAACATTTCATGAAATAGATATAAGGTATACCCGTCTGTGCTAAACTGGCAACTTGGAGTGTATTGCAACTGATTTGAAAGGATGATCCCGGTGTGTGAAAATATTTTCCTGACAGAACTGCCCTTTAGAAAAGGGTATCAAATGGATCAGTCTTTGCATTAGGAGGACACAGATGAACAAGAGCGATATGGCTCTCACCCTATCAAATGGATCAGTCTTTGTATCACAATTTCTTGCAATAGTTGCAATTAGATGCTAGGTTAAGTTCTCCTTTCTTTTCCCGTAAGTATAGCGGTTAGCAGAGGTATGAGAGATAGTGGTGGGCTAATTGTGGTACTGATGGTGCAAATAGCGGTGCTATTCACCGCTATTGGTACCCAAAGTAGCAGCCGAGATACTGCTTTTGTAGTTTTGGCAGTTATTTTGTTAAATGGGCTTCTTTTTTGGCGGCTTCTATTTTAGCCGTTGACTAGGGCTTGAGATTGGGTTTTGTTTTAGTTGACCCATTACTTAAGGCAACGATTAGTCACATATTGGTCCTGTCAAGGCTTCCTGTTCCATGTTCCACACTTCCATGCTTCTAGAATTCCAATTTGTTCCTTCCACTTCATCCCTTCCAGACTTCAAAGTCAGCAATTGGTCCCTTCCACACTTCCAGTTTGTGGAATTCAATGCTTTTGCTGTTGGTTTCTGTTTTCTGGTCGGACACCACTTTCGGATGTCAAGTTCAACATGTCTCTGTTTTGTGTTTTCTGCAACTGATGTTAATGGTTGGATCAACACCACTTTGTCAATGACTTAATGGTTGGACACTGGTCACCACTTTGATTATGATTTAAATATATGTATATATGTAAAAAGTTATATATATGTATATGTGTGTGCATATATATATTTGTATTTATTTTATGAGCTTAATCTTTTTATCTCTTTACCAACGTGATAACTGTGAGTTCATATCACGTCCCTAACAGCGATCTTTGAAAACGACCACGCTAACTGCGTAGGATCTCACCTTAGATGTGTACATCAAGAATACATAATATGTGGATGACAATTAGGAAATGACCAGTGGCTTAGAAAATTGGACAAGAGTCTGGGAGGAGGCACTCCTTGAAGATAAACAATATCTATCCCTATTTTTCTTTGTGACCATGTTGTAATAAGTTTTTTGGAGTTTGACATAAACCTATTGAATTTGGTAAAGTATTAAGGCTTAAATTGTTCCCTACAATAGGATGGCTGTAGATGCTCCAGAGCCTCTTGATGGTGGATTAATGCATGGATATGAACAAGAATAGGATCAGTGGTGTTGTATATGATCTTTCAAAAATTTGTCACTTTTTCTGTCATCAAACAGAGTATTTAACTGAGTATTTGAGGCAGATGGTTGTATTATTTTAGATTTTAAACTTGGTTTCTACACACATTCACCACTATATCCTAATTGAGTTATTGAGTTTAAGAGGGGTCTTGAACAGCCAAAAAAACTGGAGGAAGTATTCTTGATTATCAACCATCTTACCGGATAAGATAAACATATGAAAAACCAGAAATTGAACAGAAAGTTGTGTGAAGTGAGGTTCCATAGTGGTGGTTGGGGGTAGACAAATTACTAAAGTTCTTGATGTGCAGAGGAATAGCTTGAAAACAGGTGGTGGGCCTTATCAGAGTAGGAAACCTAAAGCCAGTGGCTAATGCAGAAACTTTTTATAGTTGGGACTTGGGGGTATAGAAAAATTTCAAAACCGAAGGAATAATTCTGGATGAAAATGGTTTTGGGTTTTCCTTTTCGGCTTAAACGGTTCAGTTAACTGAATAAAAATAACTTATTCAAGTCGGTTTTCAGTTGATTTTTTATTAATTTGGTTAAACTGACTCATTATTCTACTATTATATATATTTTCTATATAGTTTAAACTTAAAGCAAATGAACAAATTACACATTAAAACAAAATTCGACTCGTTCAGTTAACATGTTGGCACTTGGTGGTCGATTTCGAGCTCCTGAGCTATGAGCCAGTGCCTAGTGGTGAGTGGTCGTTTGTTTGGACTCTGGAGTAAAAAATGAGAGCGTTGTCATTGTGTCTGTGTGTAGAGGTGTAAACGAGGAGAGTCGAGTAGTAGGTTTTTTGAGCTTGCCTTAGAAAAATTACACCAGGCTCGAGCTTGACCCAAGCTCGAACAACTTTTCAATGTAGGGCTTAAGCTCAAGCTCGAATATTTTTTTATTTACAGAGCTCGAGCTCGATGTTTGTTTACGGGCTCGTACTCGTGATCGATTAACTCGTTTATTGACTCGAGGTTTATAATTTTTATATTTTATATTTCGAACGAACCTATCTGTGTATGCTGCAAATGGACCGATTAAGTATCAGGATTTCAAGTTGGGGGCCCTTGCCTTGTTCTTGTTGGGCGCACAACAAGAAAATCTACTAAACAATTTTTTATAGCCTTTTTAAAAAAAATTGGTGGGTTAGTTGGGGGCCTAGGACCCCTACAATGTATGCAGTAGATCCGCCCCTGCCTAAAGCACCCTCCCAAGGGACAGGATGATGAGCTTTGTCCTGGCGAAGGCAAGCTAGTGCTCATGAGATAGGTTGATGGGTCTAATCTGAGCAGTGTCCCCTCTCTTGAGGACCGCCTGGTTATGAGGTTTCTCTTCAGGCCTTATAAGAGACTTCAATGTAGGAAAAAGTGTTTGGGGCCCATTCAAACTCTTAAATTGGTGAACACCAAGAGAGTCTCTATCAAAAGACTCTTGGTAACTTATGCATGCAAGTGCTTAACCCAAAGAACCCACCGTTCTTCAGGCTTTTCTGGTGCTTGTCAGTCATTGATATGCAACAGACAGCTTCCCTGCATAATTCAACACCTCGAGGGTGAAGAGACATTCCCTCTACACCCTCTAAATTAGTCGTAGATGAAGCCTCTTTATTGATTAAAAAGAAACATGTTAGGATTCCTAATGTGGAATCGGTAATGTCATATGTACTAGGAAAAGGGGCCGGTATCTGACTGTTGCCAGCATGGGGATGAGAGCCAGCTGCTACTTGATGGTGGATCTGCTGCTGTTGGCATCTGAGCATGGCGATATACAACAGTAGGTTTTTTTGGGGGAAAACAGGATTTGCATCTAGGAGATCCAATGAGGTTACACTTGAGGAAGGTATACACCAATCATTACTACAGTGAAACTGCAATCCTATTCTAACAACATGAAGTTGTTTGCCTTACACCCCTAACACCCGATAGCTACATATTTGCAATGCAACAATGACCAACAAACTGGCAAACCTTGACAACATACGCCACTACCATGGCTGAACCTGCAAACACTAAAATGAAAATGATAAAAGAACAGCCTTGTTAACTAGCCTGGCTGCTGGGGTAGAACCAAATGAGTTTGTATCCCAACTCTGAACTAATAGGGACTTGAGCTAACTCTGACCGATTACATGTAGTTGACTCAAATGAGTTTATATCCCAACTCTGGATGCCATGTACACAAGTAGTTTTTTAGATACATGTACAACAGCAATTTAGCTGCTGTTGTAGATGAAACTTTTAAAAGGGGCCCGTTTTCATTATCGGACTATGGTTCATCTTCCAACATCTGAAACCAAGTAATTTGAATATAATTGATTTTTCTATTAAAATTACAAATCCTTTATCAGTTGCTCTGAACTGCTGACGCATATTCCAAGATACACCTGAAACCAAGTGATACCATTATAACTACGTTTACCCTTGTATTATATGCCATGATCACATTCTCTGTGTATTTTTAATTTAACATTATTTTTTATACTTTTGAATATTTTATATGTTCTGGGTGCTTCATATTTAATCATCTATGGTGCAACAGGCCTCTACGCCAGGGGCTTTATTTGAAGATAAGCCTCAGTCTGCTAATGATGCATGGAGGAAACTGCATTCCGATCCCTTGCTTTTAATAAAGCAGCGTGAACAGGAAGCACTAGCTCGTGTGAAGAATAATCCAGTCCAGATGGCTATGATCCACAAATCTGTAAGTTAACATGTGATATCTGATATATGGCTTTATTGTGAATGCATTCCATATGTTTGCTTAATTTATTGGCTGTATCTGACCATCGTAATCTTATTCTTTCTTAGGTTGAAGCAAAGAAGCACAAGGAGAAAACATCAGATGGAGAAAAGCACAAAGAAAAACATCACCGCAAGAAGTTGAAACATGAAAAGCATACATCATCCAAACATCATATCAACTCAGATGATGATGTTGGACAAGGGGAAGGACAAAGAAGTACCAGTTCCAGCCACTATTCAAAACACAAGAGGAACATTCAAACTGAACGTGTAAGGGATGGTGACAGGTATCAACATGAAAGATATCATGGGAAAGACCATTTTGGCCCTCAATCTACTAAAAGAGATAGGGAAGACCATTTTAGCTCTCAATCTGCTAAAAGAGAGAAGGAAGACCATTTTGGCTCTCAATCTACTAAAAGAGACAGGGAAGACCATTCCGGCTCTCAGTCTACTAAACGAGATAGGGAAGGCCATTATAGCTCTCAATCTGCTAAACGAGATAAGGAAGACCATTTTGGCTCTCAATCTGCTAAAAGAGATGAGGCAGACCATTCTGGCTCTCAATCTGCTAAAAGAGATAGGGAAGACCATATTGGCTCTCAATCTGGTAAAAGAGATGGGGAAGATAGAAAGCATCTTCCACCACGCCATCACAAAGTCGGTGAACATAACCGACGAAATAGCAGCATGAAACTTTCGGAAGAAGAAAGAGCTGCAAAGTTAAAGGAGATGCAAATGGATGCAGAAGTGCATGAAGAACAAAGATGGAAACGGTTGAAGCAGGCTGCTGATGATGATGCTAAGGAAGCTACACGTGCTAGTTCTAGTGGGCGTAATTTCTTGGATGCTGCTCATAAAAGCGTTTTTGGAGCTGAGAAGGGTGGCAGCTCCACCATAGAGGAGAGTGTTCGTCGTCGGACACATTATTCACAACGAAGGAGCGAAGAAAACGCTTTTAGGCGGTAGGCTGCTTATTTGGTGGAAAAGTCATGTAACATATGCTGCTGCTATATGCTGCTGCTATATGAGGATGATAATATGATCCTAGTCCTATTCTAATGGGTGTTGGGGAGTAACTAATATTGATTTCTGTTTGTAGTTGTTGGGTAAAACTTGTTCAAGCTGCTATGGGAGGATGGTAATATTTTTCTAGTCCCAATGATTGTTTGTTTACCTTTTAATAGTTTCATTAAGATGTATTTTCCGAATCGTTAAGAGGTGAATCTTGTTTGACAAAAAAAAAGTGATTTTGTATCTTGGGCCTTCCTTAACCATTCAGCGTCCTAATTTTACTCTTATTAATTATTAAACAATTATATTTCATTTTGCATTATATCATAAAAGCTTCTTAATCATTCTGATTACTTAATTATTTTGAACCACATGATTCAACAATTACCAAAACACCCTTACTTTTTTGATGACTTGTTGAGATGTAAACTTGGATAGGGCAATTGTCATTTCATTACCTTTATCCGTTTAAAATAACCGGTAAGGAAATGGGTAATGATCAATGATCTAAAAAAATCTAATGGACTTTTTTATTTAGAATGATTAAGTTATTGGATTTTTTTTATTTGAATCAACAAATCATTGGACTTTCTGAAGCTTTGTTAAATAAATTTTTGGACTTTTGAAACTGTTAAATACATCTTTATGATGAATAAATTTTACATTTATCAAATCACTAGTAAGTCCAAAACTTATAAAAGTTGTACTTAAAGCATAAGTAAATACATATTTAAAAGTTGGGCCAAAATATACGACAATTACACCAAAATATACTAAAGTGGCATCAAAATATATCAAAAATTACGCCAACATATATTAAAAGTAGCATCAAAATATACCAAAACTTGCGCCAAAAATTACCAAAAGTTGTGCCAAAATATGCACCAAAATATATCAAAAGTTGCACCAAAATATACCCAACTAATGTCTAGTTTATATTGAAGGCAATGGCATGAACTATTCTTCACTTGCATTTCCAATCTATTTATGGTTTAGATACATACATGACTTTCGTGCAACTTTTCTTGAAGTCCAACAACAATCTCACCAGAGAATGTATTTAATGATGAATACAGAATGTAAGTAATAGTCACTAAAAACAAAATGTTATTTAAATTAAAACGACCGTGGGCAAGCATGGAATGGGGCGGACTATTCTGATAGTTTTTAGGGTTTTCTTTAATTTGGACTTTTACCTCCTATACAGGTTGCAGGATATTTTTTTAAGTAATAAGATGTATTTTAATAGATTTTAAAAAGTCCAATGACTTATTCATTTAAATATCCAATGACTTAATCATTCTAAACAGAAAACAGGTAAAAAGGAAACGGCTAATAAATGAACTGTAAAACCCAAAAATTTCAAGGAATAAATAATTTATCTTTATTATTATTTTATTTATATATATATATATATGTTAAATAAAAATAGAAATTAAAATAAGTTTAAAAATCGGATCAAAAGTGAAAGAAAAGGTCAAGACAGGGGTGAAAGTTGTAAATTCACGATAGTTAAGGGGTTGGGTCGGATGTAAGCAGGTCCAAATCAGAAGGACCTGTTCTGTAAATATGCATCAGACCTGCAATTCAGAAGGACCTGTTTTGTAAATATGCATCAGACCTG
>NC_037539.1:36109904-36110194 GCF_001531365.2 Cynara cardunculus var. scolymus
CATTTTTGAGAAATTATATGAGTCAGAGGTGCTGGTTAGTACAACCAGAGGCTCTAGTCATGAAGACCAGAATCTCTAAAAGAGAGACCAGAGGGGCTCTGGTCCTGGATGAATTATTTTCTTATGATTTGGAACCAGAGGCTCTGGTCGTGAAACCAGAAGCTCTGGAAGAGAGACCAGAGGGGCTCTGGTCCTAGATGTTGAATTATTTGCTAAGTATGGTTTGGAACCAGAGGCTCTTGTCGTGAAACCAGAAGCTCTGGAAGAGAGACCAGAGGGGCTCTGGTCCT
>NC_037539.1:36111944-36116269 GCF_001531365.2 Cynara cardunculus var. scolymus
GGTTTTATTTTAGCCGTCTTTTGGAGTATTTATTTAGGAATTTGTTTCAGGTTACGTGACATTCTAAAAAAAAAAATGAGGGTGTTACAAGTTGGTATCGAAGCTTTAGTTTAAGATAATTAGGTTAAGATTTACTTAGCCTATGCTTAAACTGAGAGGATTATTAGAAGCACATGTTTATTGTGTATTAGTATTGCTTATCATGCGATTAAGTTTGATCCTATGTTACTACTCGACATAATGTTCCTTTTATGACTTGTAGGAGACATGGTTCACACCATTCACACTAGGTCTATCAGACGCGGACGTGGACGCGGATTCGGAACACATAGGACACCTTACGGGTTAGAACCGAATAGAGGATCTATTGACAGTCACTGCTCCAGCGCCAGACATGTTTCCGGTACCCGGTCCAGAAGTGATAGTCTGCCCTACACTAGTGAAGTGTCTTCACGAGAGCCCATCAGGCGAAGGACCACACCCGAGCCTTCGGTGGACTACACGCCCCGCACCCCTACACGTGAGGACATGATGGAGACTATAGAGACCTTGAGGGGCAAGAACGCAAGGCTAAGAGAGAGATTGACCCAAACTTTAGATGGCAATACTAGACTGAATGAATGACTGAACAATCTTCAGCAGGCACATGTCGAACAAGGAGGAGCCCTAAACGAGCTAATTGAAGAGAATGCAAATTTGTCGGAACAACGTCATGCACTGATTTGAGATAAAGTTGTACTTGAACAGGAGCGAAGAATTGCTGCTCGCCCCATAGGCGCTAGATTCAGAGACAGAGTTCACTTCTATAAGAGAATGACCATAGCCTATGCTGGTGTAGTGAGGGAGTAGTTCTCCGACTGGGTCCAATGCATCAAAAATGGCCCAAAGGCTAGTGTGTTGTGGCATTCCAGGTCATCCACATCTTTTGAGGAGTGGTTGAGGGACCCTTATCTCCCTTATTACCCCGCAGATCAGTTTTAGACATAGAATCCTTTTGAGAGAGGGAAGAGAGAAAGATCTTTTGGTTATGTGATTTAATTATGCGTGTCTAGATAGTTGATCGAATTTTCATCTAGTCCAGTGCTTCAATAAATTTTTTTTAGCATTCACATGATTTAAAGATGTGTTTAGAATTATGAAGAATCCCATCTTTTGTAAGTAAATGGGATTAAGTAATGTGTCTCTCCCCATGATTGTTTATCGACACGAAATATATATAGCTTATTGAGCATTATGAAATTTTCGACGCGAATTCTTTATTGTGTATTTCGCTTATATATAGTGACTATATATATATATATATATATAAATGTAATGTGTTATGTTGACTTTAGAACCTTGTTAAAACGATAATACCCTATTATGTCAGTATGGTTTCTCGTGGATCAACAAGGAACGCCCTCAATGGGGGAGGTATTAATGGCATAGCCCCACCAACAGTTCGAGGTCGGACACTCGCCCAAAGTCGAGGTCGCAGAAGTGTCCGAACCGCTAGTTCTAGTAGGACCCTATCCGCGCAAGCTAATTTAGCTATCGGTAGGAGTCAAGGAGGCCAGGGAGGGGAAAATCCCCTCACAAAGGAAATGATAACTGAGCAAATGGCATAAGTCCTCCGGGATACATTGCCAAATATGCTTAAAGAAATGTTAGGTGACAGATTTAAAGACAACGAAGATGGAGAGGAGGAAAGTGTTCGACATGAGAACACTCAAGCCACTGAAAAGGTGGAAGTATCTGTTAAAGCGAAGGTGGAGTTGCCCACCAACGAGAGAACTGAATTGACAATAAAGGAGAAAGGATGCAGTTTTAAAACATTCAAAGGCATCGGGCCGAAAGAATTTAAGGGAATAGAGGGCCCAGTTGGCCTGATGGATGGGTAACCAAGATGCAGAGTAGCTTCAAAATTTGTAGATGAACAGAAGATCAAGTGACCTATGCTGCTAAAACCTTTGTGGACTATGCATTGCATTGGTGGGAGTCTGAGTGTGCAATCAGAGGTGATGAGGATATTGCTGCCATGACTTGGGAGCAAATGAAAAAGATGATGATGGATAAGTACTGCACACAATCGGTGGTGAACAAGCTAGAATCAGAATTTCTGAGATTAAAGCAAGGTTCGTTGTCGGTTCAAGAATATGTTAACGATTTTCTTGAAAAAGCGAGGTTCGCCAGTTACCAGGTGGCTACCGAGGAGAGAAAGATAGGTCGTTTCAAAGATGGCTTAAGAATCAAAATCAAACGGTACGTAGATATGACTAAACCAACCACATTTGTACAAGCAGTGGAGATGGCAAAGGTGGCAGAGGAGAACAACGCTAGGGAGAATTGTGATAGAAGAGAGGCAAAGAGAAGATGGGAAGGATCGAACAAGTTCAACAAGAAACCAAAATGGACTCCGACTCTGGCAAAAACACGAAGCGAGGGATTCACTATTCCTCCATGTAACAAATGCAATAAGAGACATAGGGGAGAGTGCAGAGCGGGGAGCCTGACATGCTACAAAGGTGACAAACCTGGGCATACCACGCGAGAGTGCCCAGAAGGAAAAACTTGTTATGAATGTGGGGCTACGGGACATTTACGACCTGACTGTCCAAAACATTGAAATGGTGCGACACCCCACGTAAAGACAGAGAATAACGAATTTGGGAAGAGATCGGAAAATAGGAAGGAGCTACCTAAGGGACACGGCCGAGCGTACAACATGACTTTGGAGGAGGCCAAGGAAACACCCGACGTCGTATCTTGTATGTTCCCTATCAACAATGTGTATGCACATGTATTATTTGATTCGGGTGCAAATGATAGTTTTGTGTCTACTACCTTCTGCCACTATCTGAATAGGAGTGCCTGTAGGCTAGACAAAACCTACACTGTAGAAACAGCCGACGGTAGTCAGTATAAGGTAGACGAAGTATTTGATAAATGCACAATTGTTATAGATGGGAAGGATTTCTCTGTTAGGCTTATGCCAATGTGCTTAGGGGGTTTTGACGTGGTCTTGGGGATGGATTGGCTGTCCAACAATCATGCGCAAATAGTATGCAATAAAAATATGATCAAGATTCAAACTCCGGAAGGAGAAACAATTCATGTTTACGGTGATCGAAAGAAGTGTTGCGTAGGGTTAATCAATGCAGTTAAGGCGAATAAGTGTCTGCGGAAGGGATGTGTGACTTACTTGGCATACACCATCGACGCCAAGCTCGAAAAGAAGGCAATACATGATGTTCCAGTGGTAAGGGATTACCTAGAAGTATTTCCGGATGAATTACCAGGAATACCACCGGAACGTCAGGTAGAGTTCCGAATCGATTTGGTACCAGGTGCGATACCAATCGCAAGGGCGCCTTATCGTTTAGCCCCAACAGAAATGCAAGAACTGATGAAGCAATTGCAATAACTCTTAGATAAATGGTTTATCAGGCCAAGCTCGTCGCCATGGRGAGCACCGATTTTATTCGTCAAAAAGAAAGACGGCACGATGAGGATGTGCATCGATTATCGGGAGTTGAACAAAATCACGATAAAGAACAGATATCCATTGCCAAGGATCGACGACCTTTTCGATCAGTTGCAAGGAGCCAGTTGTTTCTTAAAAATCGATTTGAGATCAGGTTATCATCAGTTGAAGGTTCGAGAAGAGGACGTGTCAAAGATCGCTTTTAGGACTCGTTACGGACATTACGAATTTGTAGTAATGCCGTTTGGGTTAACAAATGCACCTGCGGCATTCATAGACTTGATGAATCGAGTTTGTGGACCGTATTTGGACCAATTTGTCATAGTCTTTATAGACGACATTTTGATCTATTCGAAAAATAAGAAGGAGCATGAGCAACATTTAAGGTTGATTCTTGAATTACTAGCAAAAGAGCAATTGWACGCCAAGTTCTCAAAATGTGAGTTTTGGTTGCATGAGGTACAATTCCTCGGTCACGTAGTCAACACGGAAGGAATCAAGGTGGATCCGACTAAGATTGATGCAGTCGTGAACTGGGAATCACCAAAGTCAGTATCGGAAATCCGAAGTTTTCTAGGCCTAGCAGGGTATTACCGAAGGTTCATCCAAGATTTCTCCAAAATAGCAACGCCTTTGACAACATTGACAAAAAAGTCGATTAAGTTTGATTGGGGGACGAAACAAGAAGAAGCATTTCAGACACTTAAGGAGAGACTAAGCACTGCACTGGTTTTATCACTACCGGAAGGAGTAGAAGATTTTGTCATTTATAGCGATGCATCAAAAATGGGTTTAGGTTGTGTACTAATGCAGCGAGGCAAGGTCATTGCATATGCGTCACGTCAGTTGAAAGAACACGAGA
>NC_037539.1:36118439-36119500 GCF_001531365.2 Cynara cardunculus var. scolymus
TTTGAAGCTCCCTATTGGTCTGAATATTCAACTATTAYGACAAAACTTTCAGTATACATATAGACTACACTTTGCTCTCCATTCTTGCTTCAAGAAAACCAAACTTTCGTTGAGAGCCGAAGGAGAAATCGGAGGGTGAATTTCGGGTTCGAAAAGCTCCGTCTATTGACGATTGGAGGTAAAATACTCAACCAAATTTCGAGTTCTTTATATGAATGGCTTYGTTTTTAGGTCCTCTATAAAACCTTAGTAGCCTTATGTCTCAGATTTTAGTTTTTGAATGTCSAAATATATTCCAAGTCTGGTTGGTCCTCAATATTGGACCAGAGGATTCTGGTATTTGATTTGGAGGATGAGCAAGTTTTTACTATATATGTTAAATTGGATTAAAGGTTTTGTATCTTTTGATAAGAGCTTCTATGTCAAAATCATGTTTTTGAAGTTTTAAGAAAAAGAGTTTTATACTTAGAATCTCTTTATGAAAAACAGACCAGAGAAGCTCTGGTTGACTTTCACGTTAAACCAGAGGGGCTCTGGTTGGTCATGTCTTTGGAACCAGAAGCTCTGGTTAGTAGAAACCAGAGGCTCTGGTCGAACATGAACTTTTTATAATTGCTCGTTTTATGAAAAAGGCTGTCTTATTGGTTGAAGGTTTATCTAAAGACCATTTTTGAGAAATTATATGAGTCAGAGGTGCTGGTTAGTACAACCAGAGGCTCTAGTCATGAAGACCAGAAGCTCTAAAAGAGAGACCAGAGGGGCTCTGGTCCTGGATTAATTATTTTCTTATGATTTGGAACCAGAGGCTCTGGTCGTGAAACCAAAAGCTCTGGAAGAGAGACCAGAGGGGCTCTGGTCCTAGATGTTGAATTATTTGCTAAGTATGGTTTGGAACCAGAGGCTCTTGTTGTGAAACCAGAAGCTCTGGAAGAGAGACTAGAGGGGCTCTGGTCCTGAATGTCGAATTATATTCTAAGTCTGGTTAGTGAAACCAGAGGCTCTGGTCATGAAGACCAGAAGCTCTGGAAGAGAGACCAGAGGGGCTCTGGTCCTGTGTTGAA
>NC_037539.1:36121110-36166780 GCF_001531365.2 Cynara cardunculus var. scolymus
CCACCCACCCAATTAAAAAAATACAATAAAATTTTAATAACAACTAAAATAAAACATAAACAACAGTTTTTACATAAATTCATTGAAAACTGTGATAGAAACCCTAAAATTAAAACCTAAAATCAAGCCCTATAATCCGAACTAAATTAAAATCTAAATCAAAATCCGAATAAACCTTAAATAAAAAAACATACAGTTAGGGGAGACGTCTCTGTGAAGATTGTGTACCATAAAGGCAAGACGACAATGGATCTAAAAAAGTACATAGAAGAATGCCCACTTGTTGTTAGAGATAGGAGAGGAACAAATCAAATGGGGATGAAGGAGCAAATCGATGTGTTGTGAAAGTGTGGGACCGTCCCGATGTTCATAGAGCAGATTATTAGTCCCTCGAGGGCTAATGACTTATACTACAAGTGTCTGTAGAAGGGGTGGGGGTTGAATATATACAACAAATTTTCACTTTTAATTTTTTGTTCTATATTTTGTATAAAAACAAAGAATTGCAGATATGTTGCGGAAGCTAGGAAGGTAAAACTTGTGATCATAAACTATTTGATTGGTGATAAATTTACAAATAAATTTACAAATAACTGAAAGAGTACGAGAAGAAGGCACTCTTTCAGATCTGAAGAACTAAAGATAGTCTTTAGATATCATGGCGCCGATCTGAAAGAATAATCACTTAGCTATTCTTCAAAAGAGGTAAGCTACATATGATCTAGAGACACGCCTTTTATAGCAATCCATGTATAAAATGCAATAATGCAACTTAAACGCATGTCTTCATTTGATTTGCTGATGTATGTACCATTGTACTTTTAATATCAGCCTTTTGATATGATGTAGACACCTGTTGCTTCAACACATCCTTCTGTATGTCGAGTGAACAGTAAAGTAAAAATAAAATAGTACTTTTGTTACATTTGAACTTGTTTTTGCTGACATGTTGCGCATGTTCCCATACCAAGACAAAAGTGGGAGATTTGGTAACAAAGCATCTTTGTCTAGTCTTCATCCTTATTTTAGTGTGCAGAGTGAAAAGTAAAGTAATTGAATAGTTCTTACTTTGGCTGGCATGTTGAACATGTTCCCACACTAGGATTTAGATATGGTAAAAGAAACTCGGTGCTGAAGTCTTCTCTTAAAATCGGCTTGCCAGATAGTATTTGTCAAACTATCTGACGTAGCTGCCTTCTAATCTTTTATCGGCTAGCTGATAAATCAATCCGCTTTGATGTCAATCTAACTTCACTTCAACTAGTCTTCGATTTTGCTAAACGCGTTTTGCTTGATCAGATAATAAATTACAAAATAAGACTTACAAAATAAACCCTATCTTAAAGCATGATTGGATATCCGAAATACAAGGTATACTTTGGATACACCAAAAACACATCCTTATCAATTATGAAGTTAAAAACATCGAATGCTGCAATAACTTAGAATAAAATGTGACTTCTTGAGAATAAAGATTAACTGACCTATGAAGGTAGGTAATTTGGATTATGATGGAGAATTATCAGATCTTATTTAAGCTACAAATCTGACAGTGACTATGATCCAAAAGCTTGAGCTAATAATTTCTTTGTTTGAGGAAGGTTTGGATGTTAGTCAATTGCATCCTATCCAATTAATGAAGTATATGGGATATGATTCCTTGTGTTATAACCATTACAAGGAAAGTAATAAAAACTTCTTTCTAAGTGTTTGAATCTGATGCAAGATGTATTATTTACAAATTTGATGGTTGAGATCAACAATCTCCCCTTATTTGTTAATAATACAAAAATAGACAATTTTGATAGAAACACTTAGAAAAAAAATAGTATTGGAACTCATAAGCTCAATAATAAAGTCCGAACTCATAAAGTCATTGATCATTTGGGATTCATTTTTCCTTTTCTCTTTTGTTCTTTTTTTTTCTTTCTTTTTTTCTTCTTTTGGAGGGATTTTCATTGTTTTCTTTTTTTCTTTTCTTTTTGGATAGTATTACATTGTAATAAAATACTGAAAGCTGGAAAGTTGTTATCTAGGCAGAACTTAAAATTGCAAGAAAATAAGATAGATTTTCATCGTCTGAAAACTTCGTCTTCAGGCTTCCTTACAGAACATTCTGAGAGTTCTACAAGAATTTCAAGAGAATTTGGACTTATGGGGTCAG
Source organism: Cynara cardunculus var. scolymus (assembly GCF_001531365.2). NCBI lineage: Eukaryota > Viridiplantae > Streptophyta > Magnoliopsida > Asterales > Asteraceae > Cynara > Cynara cardunculus. Next base: position 36,123,275 of record NC_037539.1, read on the forward strand.
ATGGAGTAGCATTCAGATGGCTTGGTTCTTTGGATGAAAAAAGGTGGTAGTAGTCGGAGAGAATCCAAATTGGCTAATCTAGACTTTCAGAGTGTTTCCTCCTTTGACATTTCTTCATTTAATTCTTTTTCTGGAGCCATCTTGGTTTTTTCTTCTCTGATTTCAAATGTTCAACCAAGTAAGATGTTTTCTTCTTTTCTCTTATCCAGTGACTTCAGATGTTCATCCCAATTGGTTGTTCCTTCTTATTTGGATGACTTTGCTCCCCCTAAATCAGATGATTATTTAGTCAGTTGTTCCCCATTAACTGGGTACTCATCCAATCTTTGAGGTCCCAACTTCTTCTACCATTATGAAGTTGGTAGACTCATTAGCATCATTGACAAACTGATCATCACCGGAAGGACTCACTCCATTCTCCTTTACCTTCATTAGATGGTTTACAATATGAATTATTAGGGTTGACTTGTTATCATCATCAACCATTTGGTCACCCATTTCTTCATGTCTCGTATTTCCATTACTTCATTCAAGCTATTGATCATTCTCATTTTCTCCTCCTTAGTAGCTTAGGATGAAGTTCTTAAAGAATTCATCAAGATACTGAGTAGAGATCTTTGTTTGAAATGTGACTTGCGTAAAGGATTAGTTGAAACAATATCTTCAGTGGTGCTCGGTAGGAGGGGAGCACTAATCAGATCATGTGAACTTGTTTGCACAAGTCTACCAAATGCATTCAGGTACATTTTTGAAGATTACAATCAGAGAGGCTTGAAAGAATTTTTTTTTTTTTTTGGGGAGGACGTGAGAGGAGTCTGAATCTTCATTGTCAACATATTGAGATGTCGTAGTGGCTTGTGAGGCTTTTCCCACTTTTCCAACAATGTCTTTTTGTGAAGGCATTGAGGAGGTGGTTTGGGGTTCAGATGCCATGGGTCTTGAATGGCCAACTTTAATATTCTCGGATTGTTGAGAATATACGACAAAATTATTGTTTATGACCCTTTGGATATACAAGAGCATCTTCAAAATATCTTGATTGGCTAAGGATATAAGTCCCCGTTTTTATTTTGATTTTGAAAGTTGGGAAACTGGGGCAGGTGTCAAAGGTCCATTTGACACTATAGTTTCCGAAATTGGAACAGAGAAATAAAAAATCATACCTGGAAATCTTGGAATCCGATGGGAAGACTTCTCTGCATGATTTTTATTTTTAGTAAGGAGAGATAGAAGAGTAAAGGTAATTTTAGGAGGGAGGATAGAGAACAACATTGTGACTTTAGAAAGGTGAGGTAGAGAGAGAAAGTCAATGATAGGTAGAGTATAGAAAGAAAGAACTCTAGAGAGGTGGGTAATAGTTGATGTCTGTGTCAGAAACGACATCGATAACTGTCCACCCTACATCTAGACGTGACTACCCCATTTGATTACTCTTGAAATCATATCAAGAAAATCTTTTATTTTCTATAACGGATACATATTTATCCGGATAGAATCAAACGAGGTTTCTAATCGGATAGAGTGTTATGTGTCGTATCAAATAAGCACAATCGATGGGATTAAATGGGTTCATGGTCGGATGGAAGAGTAACCGATAGGTAGAGAGGTGTCCCATTAGATTGACAGAGAAAATCATTTCATGATGATAAGGTTTGAGCGGGTGGTGGCCGATTAGATTTAAGTTTTCGAGTAGCTGATTTGAGATTTTGGTGAAATCATCAATTCGGTTAGTGAAGACATAGGTTTAAGTGAAGAGAGAGGCAATCGATTGGGTGAGGATATCATATGCCAAAGAGGTGTTAAATGATTTGGTAATCCGATAGATAGATGGTAAAGCAATAATGTTTTTATTTTTGAATAAAATATAAAGTTATCATAAAAAATTGAAAAAAGATATTGATATTAATGCAAAACTAACTATTTAAAATTTCTTCTTTTTTGTGTATTTCTTTAATTCATTTTTTTATTTTTGGTTTAATAATATAATTTTTTATAATGATAATAATTAAGTATTTTGTTAGAGGTCAATGATTGTCCTAAATATATTTTAGATTTTTTGTATTTAAAATGAAATGTTAATCTCTATTTTATTATGTATATCTGTAGTTAGTTACACAAATTCAAACATGAAGCTTTAATAAGTTGTACATATGCACAATTTACTTGTAATCTTGAATTTCAAGTAATATGCATAAATAAACAGTACTTCATGCATAAAAAATGGTTTTTAAGCGTTTTTTGTCAAATGCTTTATAATATAGTATAGATTAGTGGGACTAATAATATAATTAAGGAGTTATGGGCCTTTAATTAATCAAGAGATATTAATTAAAAGGGCTAAAAAAACCTTAAGCTCATGAGTATTAGGGTTTGGTGTAGTTTCCTTATTCCATTTAAGGAATTAAATCCTAATAAATGGTAATGTTTTACATTGCTCCTTACACTTGATATACTTCCCACAAGCCACGAAATTTTGGCCTTCCCCGTCACCAAAATTCATCCAAAAAATCACAAACACAAAGAACAAAATTTGGTCTTTGTGTGTTGAAAGATACACACACGGTTTGTAATTTTTTGGAGTTTTCGGGCTAACAACCTTGAAAGCTTGGAGGATTAAAGGTCTTAGGCTGGATAGAGTGAAGTCTATTTTGTTCAAATTTTTGGATCTTAGTTCACCAGTCCCCTTTTCGAATTAGAGTTGTCCAAAATGCGTAAAAGCCTAAGAAAGGTTGGGATTTAAGTAATCCGATGTGATTCCCCTCCGACCTGGACTCTATGCGATTAGGATAATATTGGATATGTTGAACACTGAAGATCAATCTTCAGCTACTAAGCATCACTCAGTAAGTGAAATGATTCAGTGTTCTATCTATGACACTGAACTTTTGAGTAAATATATATATTCTCTCTCATGTATGATTACTCTTCTCTTTTCTAAACTTAAAACCTTCACTAAAACTTATCATCTTTAGTGACAAATGTTTTAAAAGGTGGTCTCAGTGATTTTCTTGTCACTGACCACATCTCTAAGTATATCTTTATACTTCTCTTAAAATTCAAAACGATCACTGAACCTTTTCTTATCAGTGATTAAAACGTTTTTTAAATGTCAGTTTCAGTGACTCTCTTATCACTGACACTGATGTCTTAAAACCCTCACTGAATCTTTCTTTTCAGTGATAAAATAGTTTAAACGGTCTTATCAGTGTTATGTTAAACGCTGTATGACTCTTCGCTTTCTTAAAAACTTTTTGTTTCTAAAAGAAAATAGTTAATGAACCGTCTTTATGACGACATTCTCTATTTACTATGCACGACGCTTTGAGACGCGCAAAAGGTTCTGTCATTACGCTACCTCATTTAATGTCATCCAATCATGAATGAGAACATGGTATCTTTTTCATCATGACCACTTTCCCGAACTGCCGTCTTTTTCCCTCTCATATTTCTTCTCTCTCCTCCTACCTATAAATATGAGACTTCTTCTCCACTTTTCTCTTTACGCTTTCAAAATTCTTAATCGAACCTCTGCAAGAATTTYYCCAAAGCAAGAACCCTCTAAAATCTTCAAAGCTCTTTCGACCTCTTCTCTCAAACAACTAAGGTTGATATCTTCTTCTGCTTCTTATTTTTTGTAATAAGAAACGTTCAATCTGTTTTAAGAATCTTATTCTCTTAATACATTAAACAATAAAGATTATTTAATCATCTCTTTCTTGATTATAATCATGTTTCTTTAAGCACATTCTACTTGAAAAACCCTAATTTTTTTAAGGTTTTTCAAAAGAAGTTTTTACTTGTTTCAAAAACTTTTTCTATACTCTTACCCAAAAACTCTTGGTTTATTTCTAACAACCTGTTTGCTCTACTTCTTATTATTACAAACAGATGGCAGTCAAGAACGTCAACTTCTCCATTGATGAGATCTCCATCAAGGCCAACAACTACATTGCCTTGTTGGAGATACCCTCTTCAAAGGCGTATTACCAAGACGCGGCTCACTTCCTTAAGCAGTCGTCATTGGGTAATGCACTCAACCATGAGCCCATCATGGTGAGGCAGTTCTGGTTCACTGCTGAAGTTGTTGAAGTCGAAGTCAGGCCTGGACGCCAAACGGAGCAGATCAACTTCACTTTCAATCGTATGGAAGTGAACTTTGGTGTGACCACTCTCAGATCGGCTCTACGCCTTCCCAAAGGCCCCTACGACAGCGAACCAACCACCGCCGAGATCATCGASTTTCTCGACACCATTGGCTATCAGTGGCCAATGAAGAAGGACTCCAACTCCCCTCTGGAGTCCTTGACGAAGATGGAGAAGAACAGGATGTCAGCCGTCTGGCAATACCTGTTTTCTCATTTCATCCCGTGCATGGGTGGAAAAACTGGAGGTCAGGACTAGGCCTCTAGGCTCGCCTTAACCATAGGCGTATCTGTGATTCAGCGTCACAATATAAATTATGTTACGGTCATTATCGATGACCTGGTGCTCAAGCTGAACAAGCGCTAGCGAGAAAAGGTGGTGCCTTACACCAGGTTTCTTTCAATGGTGTTTGCAAAGATCTTTAAAGATTTATATGCCAAGGAAGGAAACCTCCAGGTTTTCAAGCTTGGATCCAGGATTCTGGATCATAAGCTGAGGGACAGTGATGTGGCACTAACTTCTATTGTGTCCATCACTACCTCTTCTGCTCAGGTGACCACGACAAGGGTAACCCCCCCTCCCGCGTCTAGCCAAGCCACCAAAACCCCTTCAAAACGACCCTCTCAACCAACTCTTGGTTCTCCTTAGAGAGCCAAGAAGTGCAAAAAGGGGACATCCACGTCTCTAGCTGGAGCCTCTTAAAAGGCTTTAGTTATTGAAACTAGTCTTATCCCCGAGGCGTCTTCAGCTAACCCTCCTAGCTCTTCAGTGATCTCTCTCATCACTGTCGTATCAGTGGTACCTACCCCAACTGCCTCAGTGACCCAAATCACTAAAGGTGTGAATATCAGCGTCGTCACCGCTAAACACCCACGTCTCTTCTCGACCATTTCTCTTTTTCTCCTTCTTTGGTCTTTACACATGTCGATGATGTATCAGCGACCGTCCTTCCTGATACTGAGACGCGCACCACTGGACCTGATGTTGCTCCTCTCGATGCTCCTCAGCATAGGGGTGCTCACGGTCCGGGTTGATCGGTTTGGAGCCGTTTTAACAACCCTACCCAATGTTGGCGGTTTGAAAATTTTCAACCCAACCCAACCCAACCCAACTCGATCGGGTTGTGTTTAAACAATGAAAAATCACATAAAAATAAAGGAAACTTTCCTTTGAAATACGACCTACCATTCAAGATAATATGCAAGTTCATCAAATATTTAGATATTACAATAAAAATGTTTAAACCAAATGATAATACATCAATCAACAACAATAGTTTTAGACGTTTCCAACCCCGATGCTTTCGCTTTCTTGACGTTGAGGTTGGTCATGTTATGATTGTAATCTACAATTCAAAGCTAAAGTTAACAATTTATTGAAAATAGATAACATAATCCGAACAATGTTTAGAAATTACCTTCTTCCAAGAAATCATAAGATTGTGTTTCATCTAAACATTCCTTTGTTTGAATCCCTTCGTGACTTAATTTCAACCAACTTTGGGTGCACACTAATGCCTCGAGCATTTTTGGACTCAATGAACTCCTAAATGAGTCCAAAATACGTCTGCTAGTACTAAACGTGGATTCAGAAGCAACCGTAGACACGAGAATGGCAAGAACATCTTTTGCAATCATAGATAAAATAACATACCTACTAGCATTTGCTTTCCAACACAGTAAAATATCAAATCCGGTAGTTGTTGGACCGAGAGATTCTTTAACCAAATATCATTGAAGATCGTTCATTTTCTCCGGCACTTGCAATTGTTGTTTTTGCATATAACTTTCCAATAATGACCTCTTATGAGTCTCATTGCTCTTTAATGAGTCATTTTTTGCAACCTATACATATTGAAGATAAAAACAAGAAGTAAACAACAACTCAAACAAACATGAACGTGTTAAAATGCATAATAAAATAAAACAATTTACACATATAACTAAACTTTGATCCACCACCCCCAAACTCAACATTGTAGACTTCAAATAACTTGTTAAGGATTTCTTCCACCTTCACAGTAATCTTGGCAACAATTTAACTATCATAAAGGCACTCAAAAAGAAACTTCAAATATTTCATCTTGTACCTTAGATCGAGTATAGCAGACAAAAGCAACATCGGATTGATGTTATCTGGATCCCCCCAATATTTCTCAAACTTAGTCTTCATCTTCTTGGCCATGGTATACAATATAGAATCATTACTTTCATACAAAGAATTCAAGTGTGTATGGATCTCACAAATCTCATGATAGAAGTTGTTATAAGTTACATGCAAAGTGGCACTAAATTTTAAAGTGACTTCATAAAAAGTAGAGAGAAATTTAACAAAAGCTGAAACACACTTCCAATCAATACTCTTAGGTGGTCCAACTCTCTTTTTCCCATTCTCCTTCCCTAGAAAGTGACTCAAGTACTTATGGTCTTCGTCCTCATAACTTACAAAAGCTTTTTCAAATTTAAGTGCCACGTCTAACATCATAAAAGTTGAGTTCCATCTTGTAGGCACATCTAAGACCAAGCCACCCTTGTACGTAATCTTTTCCCTTTCAACACAAGCATTGAACTTTTGTAACCTTGAAGGAGATGACCGGATGTATCTTACACTATTACGAATGGCAGCGATTGAATCATGCAACTCCTTCAACCCATCACCCACAATTAAATTTAGTATGTGAGCACCACATCTGAAATGGATGAACTTACCATCAAGAACCGAGTCTTTCCATGCATTAATCTTTTTCTTTACATAACTAACAGCCACATCATTGGCAGATGCATTATCAACAGTCACACTAAGAACCTTTTCTATCCCCCAACCAAGTAAACAAGTCTCTATAACCTTACCATTTGTCTCGCCCTTGTGATTTGCAATTTGACAAAAATTTATAATTTTTTTAAGCAAATGCCAATCACTATTAATATAATGTGTTGTTAGGCACATGTAAGCCATTTGAGTACAAGAAGTCCAACAATCGGTGGTTAAACATACTCTTTGTCCACCCTTAGTTAACTCTTTCTTCAACTTAACACGCTCCTCACAAAACAACTTGAATATATCCCTACTAACAGTCATTCTACCAGGGACATCAAACTTANCTTAGTTAACTCTTTCTTCAACTTAACACGCTCCTCACAAAACAACTTGAATATATCCCTACTAACAGTCATTCTACCAGGGACATCAAACTTAGGTTGCAAGCTTTGAAGAAGCTCTCTAAACCCTTCACCGTCAACAACACTAAAAGGTTGTTCATCTTTCACTACAAAACTAGCCAAAGCATTGCGGCATTTTTCTTTATTAAAAGTCACAGCCAACAAATTTCCCACACCATAACCACCGCCTTGAAAACTAAGTACTTTTTGTTTTTTATCGGTTTCCCTACCCGGATATTTCTTGCATTGTTTTCTTATGTGTGTCCACAAACTAGTTGTGCCAATTTTCTTACTGTCACAAGCATAATTTTTCCCACAATAGTTGCAAACACACCTAGGATCATTTGGATTTCCACCATCTACTTTTGCAAAGTGAGCCCAAACATCAGATGCTTTACCACCCGACCTTTTTTTATTGATGTTTGGTTCTTCTTTGATCTCTTTATCAATACATATTGGGGTTGGGGTAGCGTTAGCATCCATTGAATTTGAAATTGTAAGGATTAAGAAGAAATCGAAAACCTCGCATTATTGATTTACAGTGAAAGCTAAAATGCAAAACAGTAAGGTACATTAGGAATTTAGGATAATGCAAAACAGTAGGAATCGATGTTCTAACTTACAGTAAGGTACATTAGGCTGTAATGCAAAAAAGAAATGCAAAACAGTAGGAATCGATGTTCTAACTTAGAGTAAGGTACATTAGGCTGTAATGCAAAATAGTAGGAATCGATGCTGTAACTTAGTGTAGCTGTAATTTCAAGTCTTATAGTTGTAACTTACAGTAGGAATCGATGAGCAGCTAGGGTTTTGTTGATGAATAGCGAAGGCTTTGTCTCGATTTCTTACGAAGGCATGATGAATCGCTAGGGTTTTGTCTCGATTTCTTGCGAAGGCGCTTTGTTTAGACGAGATACAGTGTTGATTGTTGACTGTTGTATAGCAATGCTGATGAACTCGCGAAGGCGAGATGAGCAGCTAGGTTTTGTCTTGTTGTGTTAGATAAAAGAAATCGAGATACAACAGCCGTCCCGTGTGCACGTGCCCCTGCCCCTGCCCCTCCCCTGGTTTTGTATTTTTTGATGGGGTTGTCGGGTTGGGTCGGGTTCTTTTAGGCCTGACTCGATTCCAAACCAATAAGGTTGAGTTGGCTAATTTTTTTATCGATCATGCATCGGGTTACCTCGGGTTGGGTTTTTTTTTAAATTCGGGTTGGGTTGGTCGGGTTTATCGGGTTTTTGAGCACCCCTACCTCAGCATACAGATGTCCATCCTCTCGACGACATCTTTGCTCACGCCAACGACAATCCTTTTGATGTCACTGATGGCCCTCAAGTATTCCATCTTCCTACCCGTTCTTTTGTACTAACCTTGAGCCTTTAGCTCACACTTCCTCTTGTGCAGGTCCTTCTTCGATGCATCAGCCTGATGCTCAGGGAGAGGAAGAGGACGGGGGAGAGAAAGATGATGGAGGAGATGAAGAAATTTGATGATGACTATGATATGTCATCAAATATCAAACTTCTTCTTCCAGCTGTTGATATCGTCCTCTGTCGGATCAATGAAGTCCACCAGGAGATGCCCCGCCAGGGTGATCTTGATGTGAGCTTCCTTGCCATTCAGGCGGACGTTCAAGAAGTTCAGAGTCATCTCCAAACTCTCCAAGAAGTTGTTCAAGCCAACACTGATGCCATTGTTGTTCTTCACAGCAAGGCTGACGATGCTAAGGCTATCGCTGATCAGCAGACTGGTCTTCTTCAACAAATCCTGGATGATGTCTGTCAACCAGCTTCAGTGATTCCACCTTCTTTCTCTGCTAGTGATCGCACCCAGCTCCATGAGACGCATGAGGCAACGACAACTCTAGCCAGTGCTTTGCAAAGGCTAGAGGAGATCATGGTTCTCCAGCGTTAGCGCTTGGAGAAACTCTCTGGCCAATTCTCTCAAGTATTAGCCAGAGAAGCAGAGATGAGGTCCAATGCTGGTGAATCATTCGATGCTACTCCTGCTCCTTCTCATGCTGTTGGTCCAGTATCAGCTTCATTTGAAGCTAAAGCTAAGGCTCCTAGAGCTGAACCGGTTGCCGCTCCTATAATCCCGACCACCAAAGCTGCTCCTGTAATCGCGACCACCAAAGTTGCTGCTCCTGTAATACAGGTGCAAGTTTGAGAAAAAAAGTGGCAATGAAGAGGATAATGAGCAGAATTGAAACCATAAGTTCAAAGAGGAGGAGAGAGGATAGTGAGAGATCAGAGGCTAAGGAAAGGGCATCTAGAAGAAGAAAGAGGCCAGACCAACAATTTGAGGAAGGGCCAGGTATATTTTTGAAGCCCAAACACTTGTTTAGCACACCCCTAGCAAGAAAAACCTACTTGCAATTTTCTGAGAAAGTAGGGGTGGTACAAAAGGGTTTTTCACAACAATTATTGTTGGCCAATCCTTCCATCAAGGCCACAATAGATTCCTTGGGTTGGGAGATTCTGTATGACACACCTAACCAATACAATCTTAGTTGGTTATACTGAAGTAGCAGTCACTGATGGGGTAGACTCGAGAGAGAAAGACCCCTGTCTCCTATTCACCCAATGCCATAAATGACCTACTAGAGCTCATACCACCTTCATACTTTGAGCTAGATAGGTTGACTGCTGGGTGCTCTGATGAGGAGTTTGATTTGATCTTAGCTAGGATAGCCAAGGAAAGGGTTGTTTGGAGTTTCAAGGGTAGGGCTAGGCTTCTAAAAACTCAATATTTGAAGCCTGAAGCCAATTTATGGTTCTATTTCATGAGGCACACAATTCACCCCACTAGCCATGACACCAATTTATGCCTATAGAGAGTCTTGATCCTATACTGTATCCTAGAGGCTAGGCCATTTGATGTTGGGAGGATGATATGCTCCAACATCAAGGCATGTGTGGAAAGAACAAATGGCAAGTTGTTATACCCTTCTTTGATTCATAGGCTTATGCAAAAGGCCCAAGTCCTAGCCTTGCCCAAGGATGTGATGTCTATGGAGAAGACATTCATTGATAAAAAGAATTTAGATAGACTGATGAGGGTAAATGCAAAAGTACAGCCAGATGCACCCACCTCTTCCATGGCAGCTCTAAAGGATGAATTGTTGAAAGCCATGGATGATCATGCCAATGCTTTGAAGAAATCAATAGTAAAGAAGCACCACAAATTGATGAAGAAAGTGGATGACTTGAAGAATGAGGTAGACATCTTGAAGAAAGAGAGGGTACAATGGGCTGAGTACAAAATGCAGAAGGAGAGAATGCTCAGAGCTGTTGCCAAGCATGGGAAATCAAATAGTGCAGTCAAGCTCCCACCTCCACCTAAGTCCATCTTACTACAACATTCAGATTCTCTTACTCAGTCTAAGAGGACAGGTTCTAACTTCTAAACTCTTTGTATATATTTCCATTTTTGTTAGGCAATCATTTAGTGTTTATTTTTGTTGTTTTAAAAACCTTGGCAGATTTGTTGTTTTTATACATATAGTTTACTGTTTTTAGCTGTTGTTTGCTGGTTCTAACAGTCTTGAGATGCAACTGTCAATTTTGTTGTTTTAAAGCCTGAAGCATGGTTGCTTTTGTCCATGCTAATTCCTCTGTTTTGACAGTAGTAGTTTAGGTCCTTACTAGTCTAGTTATTCTTCTGCTGTTTAGAATCCATGTTATTGTCTAGATACTGTTTGGTATTTATTTGTCTATTTCAACATGAATTTTGGCTATGTATATAGTTATGTTTTGCTGTTTTAATTTAGCTGTTTTTAATTTGCTGTTTTTAGATCTAGTTTCATGTTTGATTTTGCTGTTTTCAATAGTTCTTTGTTGTTTCAAAATCCTGATTGGTTGTTGTCTTTTATTTTGCTGTTTTTGTGCATAGGGTTTGATATTCAAATTTGTTGTTTTTAATGGTTAGATATTGTCTGGATTTTGTTGTTTTAACCTTCTTACTTTCATTTGTTGTTTAGACCTTGATCAGTCCTTCTCATGTCTTTTCTTTACTATTTTGACCATGCCTATTTGTCTTAGGATGATTTTGTTTCTCTTTGCCACATTTTAGGCAATTTGTTGTTTTAAGTGTTATGCATTGCTGCCCATGCACTTCCTTTTGCTATTTTAGTATTTCTTGAGCATGCTCTATGTTGTCTCTAATCTTTGCTGTTTTGAGATTAAGACAGTCATACTCATGCATTATATTTGCTGTTTTTAGCTATTTTAGGCATATCATAGTCTAAACGCATGGTTTGCATATATATTGATAATTATGTCTTCTTTTTGCCTCAATTGAGGATATTTGCTGTTTTTAGGATATCATATAGTCATACTAATGATTTATCTTTGTTGTTTTAACATTGTTAAGGGCTCACATAGCCCACTGTTTTGAGTTCTTGATTGTTTGTGTTGTTTATCTCAATTGAGATGTTTTGCTGTTTTATGGTTTCTTATTTATAAATTTTATTCTAATAACTTGATTGTTGGTTGCACAATTGGTATGACTGTTTTAAGGGAGGGCCATGTTTGATGTTCCATTTGTTTACCTCCCTGGTTCCTCCTAAAAATAGTCTAAGTTGTCTCATGAAAAGAAGACATGGCAATCCCATTGTTCGAGTCCATTTGGTGTTTTCATGACAAAACAATGGCAATCCCATTGTTTGGTTCCAATTGGTTTATCTCATGGTAAAATAATGGCAATCCCATTGTTTAGTTGCATATTACCATGTTATTTGGAAATACAGTCCTCTGGATGACTGTTGACTTGGTTTGAAACTCATTCCAAGTACCACATCCTTACTAAAGTCAATTTGACTAAGAGTTGGATTGTTGGTTTTGTCTAAACCCTTGTTTTGAGTCTTTGAGTCCCTTTATTTTCACAAGATGACCAAGTCACACTTGTGACTTCTCATCTTTGCTTTTCTGTTCCAATTGATTTCAGTATGAGTCTTTTACTCTTAAAAATAATCAATTACACTTGTATTGATCATCTTTTTTGTTTCATTTTAGGTTTTTGGGCACTGATTTTAAGTAGCATATCTTCTTTTAGCCATATATGCACCAAAAATAGAATAAATAATGAATTTGTTGTACAAATGCTTGAATTGATGCCATAGCCACAATAATCCAAAGATTTACCATTTATGTCTTAAATTGAGTCTCTAGAACTAGCCAACCATTTCCAAAGCTTTCATTTGATTCAATTGGGCCTTCATTTCAATTTGGCCAAAAGTACCAAACACTTTATAGAGTTCATGAAACATATGCATTAAAACGAAAAGTCATTCAAAGGAACAAAGTTCCATGTCTTGTGCATACAAAAGAGTGTCAAAGTACACCAAAATGTTTGAAAAGGACCAAAGTGTCCAAAATACCTCAATATGAGATGCATAGCAGTAAAATTGTGCTATAGAGTAAAAAAAAGTGAGATGAGGTAAAAGGCATGCATTGAAAAGAAAAAAAACCAAATGCAAAACTCAATTCAAAGTCCCAAACTATCTGTTGAATCTAGTATAGCAAAAGAAATATAGGCTAGTTTATGGATTGGCAATATGAAAGACTTAAGTTTGGGGGAGCTAGGTTTATGAAGGGCTATGGATATCAAGCATCAAGTCAAGAGTATAACACTTTCATTCAAAAAATTTCAAAAATATGCATACTTTGGCTATGAAATGTTTATGCTCAAATTTTTTTAGTTTATTAGAACTTTGAGTCTTTTGATTTGTCATTTTCTGTTGTTTGGGGACAAACAACAATTCAAGTTTGGGGGTGTGATAAGTGTTAATTTATTAACCTTATTACATCATTTTCTTAACCATTTTCCTTTGTTTTATTTGTCCATTAGTGTCTTAATTGAATCTTTTTATGTCTTTTTCATATATTAGTAGTTATATAGTATATCTTATGTTAATCCCCTATTTGTGCAGGCTTTTGATATTTTTGGGCCAGATCCTACAGCAGTCCTGTAGGACCAGGAGTGGCAAGGTCCTATAGCACCTGTCCAAGAACTACAATTATGCCTGGGCTGTGAAGAAGTGGGCTGATCCATAGTAGATGCGAGGTCAACGACCTCGGACCCAGTCAAAGCCCAGTTTGGAAGAGACTTTTGTCTTATTAGTTGGCTCCCACTAAGCAAACCTCCTTAGCCCATAAATAGAAGGCTTAAGGTTTATGTTTGACTCACCAATTCACCAACTTACATACTTTCTTTTGCTTTTGATGCTTCCTTCTAATTAACCTTTGTGTTGAATAGATTATTGCTTTCGGTTTCTTTGTTTCTAAATCAAGAATCGATTTTTGTAGTGAAGTTGTGATTACACTCTCAAGTTTTAATTCAAGTACTCGTATTTAATCTTCATCTCATTTATGTTTTTATTTCCAAGTTACGTTGCGTTTTCTTACTTTTGTTACGAGTTACGAATTAGTCGATTTATATTGCTTTACACTGGATTTCATCCTTTGTGTCTCACGACTAATTTACGTAAACTAAATAATCTGTTTTTACGAGTTTGCAAGTAACCTTTTCGATCTTTGTAACGAAACTTGTTTTGCAAGTTTTGTTACTTGTCTTCCAAGTTTTCTTCTTCAAAGTCAAACTCTTCTTTCAAAGTTATCATTAGTCAATTCATCATCCCATCAAGTACTAATTGTCATACATCATGTCTTAGTTTTAATATTAATTAATAATATTTAGTTATTAATAATTTATATTTCAGTCCTTTACATTTCAGTCTTTATATTTCAGTCATTTATATTTCAGTCATTTACATTTCAGTCTTTACATTTCAGTCCTTTATATTTCAGTCTTTACTTTACTGTAATTTACATTTCTGTCATTTAATTTCCAATAATTTACTTTCAGTCATTTATATTTCAATCATTTAATTTTCAGTACTTTAAATTCCAGTATTTCCATTTCCTGTAATTTACTTTTTGTAATTTACTTTCTGCAATTTACTTTCTGCAATTTACTTTTCCGTCTCAGTTATTTATTTTTCAGTACTTACATCCTTCGAGAGAAGAAACCGAGCGATGATGGGCTGACGCCTTAGCTTGGGGTGTAACGGGAAATTAAGATCAAAACCAATGTGAAAGTACAAGGATGTCTTATTAGCATTATAGTATACTATTTATTTCAGGTGCTTAATATTTCATTTGATGATTACATTAAAATTAATTGACAACTAATTTTGTGTATAAAAATGTATTGACTTTCAAAACCTGAGGTAATAGGAGAATGCTATAAATAGCTTTAGTGTCTGACAAATGCTATACTCCTATGGTGTAGGATGGTAACACTGTGTTGTGCTAGGATTCACGACGTCTAACATAAATAATATCGTATTGATAGCACGTTGACCGGTGTGTGCTCTTGGGAGGCCATCTGACCCGATAGTTGATATTGTCATAGTTATATAAAATCATTTATTAATTTTAGATAATTGTGACAGGAATGCTATGTCACCTTTTTACTGAATCATTTGTTTAATATCTTAATCAACTGTTGCACCCTGTGCTTCTTTTTAAGATTGATATTTTCCTAGTTGTTAATTAAATCTCCCAATTTTAGATAAATCAAATCCCTCGTTTCGTCATCTGAAATTAATTTTTATAAACTGGACTTTTGAAGAACTTTACAAGCTATCTCTGTGGGAACGATATCTGGTACTTATACCATTATTACTTGTTACGAGACGACAGTAGTTCGAGGTGTATAYTTGCGTCGAGTTCTATTTTTGTGTTGAAATCTAAGGTTGAATAAACCGACGAACACGATGTCATCCCTAGGGATGATGTCCCTTCCATCACTGCTGCTGGTGATGATGATGATGATGAAGATGATGATGATGATGATGATGATGAATCTACCATTCCAGACCCCGAAAGTGATCTAGATGGCGACGACGATGACGATGATGATGAAGATGACCTTACCATCAAGTACCAGAAGCCATCAACCGTCACCAAGGGAGTTGCTCTCAGGGATTCTGCATCCCAGGGGGAGCAAAGGCAGGGTGAATCTACTCCATCAGAAAACCAGGACCCCAAGTCCAAGGGCAAGGCGGTCGCTGAAGAATAAAACTTGAAGGTATTGTTTAATATCCCTCAACAACCTTTCTTTGAAGACTCTACCTCTTAGGTAATGATTACTTCAGAATATCAACTTCATATTCCATCAACAACCTGTGGTCAACTGGAGCGGGTACCTGATCACCTCGTCTCTTGTGCTCATACCGACCAGCAGATGTCTCAGCTAAAGGAGTCACTCGACCACACTAGAGTAAAAATTCCTCTTAGTACCTCTAGTGGTGGTGAGTTCGACTTCCTTTTTGAAGCTGAAAGACTCGAGGCATTGAGGACTGAAGAAGAGCTAGAGCTTCAAAAGAAGCAGACTGAAGACAGCTTGAAGCTGGCCAAGTCACTAGCTGAGAAGGTCCTCCCCAAGAAAAAGTCCAAGAAAACGGTGAACGTTGTCCAATCCTAGGCTAAACTTTTGTTGGTCCCTTGAGGGTCTACAAGAATAGTAAAACAGTTTGTAGAAKGGGGGATGAATACAAACACAATATTTTCAAATTTAAAATATATATTGATAAAGAAGATCAATACAGATTATACAAGATTGTTTGCGGAAAGATAAGGTGATAGAAACCTATCTAAACAATATTCAGTTACACACGAAATCTTAGCAAATACAAGAAAAGAAATGTTGTAGAGAAGATCTTTTACTTAAGCTAGAAAATGCTTGAAGTAAAAATTAGGGTTAGAGAGTGAGTTGCGCGTCCTCTGCATAGAGAAGAAACACTTCTATTTATGCATTAAATGTTCATTTAATGCAATATGGTAGGGTTAGAGTTCGTGTCAAGCCTTAAGAGGAAGGCTTGTCCTTTGCTACAGTGAATAGTACAAAAAGCACTATTCATGAGCAGACATCCTTACCTAAAGTTGGTGGACAATAGAGTCGACTAGTCGGCTCCGTACCGTACCAACTTTCATAAGAGTATGGTTTTGTCATTTGTGTGCATAAGGACAAGACAACAACAATCGTGCTTAGCAAGCTTCCTTTGATCGCTGCATACTGGAATGACCTGAAGGTCTCTTCATCAGTCGCTGAGGCTTGAGCAGTCTTCACATATATGTAGACAGGCTTATAATCACTTAATACCGCTTCAGATCACGTACTCGCCAGTCTCTAATCTTCAGTTTCAATCTTCGACGTTTGCTGAAGGTTCTTTGGTGTGAGTGTTGTCTTCTTGAAATATTGTTGTCTCTAATAGATTTACAATGCAAGTTCTTCAGCGATCACTGAACATACTCAGTGAAGATCGCTGGAAATGAAAAGACATAAACATAAATACAACGTATGAGTGAAAAGGGATTATCATCAAATCACTGAGAGAGAGGATCAATAACTTCTTTCTATTGCTAAAGTTAGGCATGAGAAGAACCTGAAGCTGGTGGAAAAGGACAAGGGATGGAGCGAAGCAAAGCTAAAGAAGAGAATCAGTCCCCGCCCGATTATCAGCGTCAGCATCAGCAGACGTTCTAAAGACGGTGGAACACTTGTCTCAATGCTCATCACCAGGGACAATCTTGATGCCGTTACCGAGTACCCTTCCTTCCTAGGCCGTTATGGATACAGCGAATGGATGGAGATCAGACAAGACATTCAGGGATTCAAGTCGAGACATAAGACACTTATCGAGGACGCCATCAGCGAGCTCATCAAAAGGATGTCCAGGTATGTCAAGGTCCCTGACAGGCCATCTCTGAAGAAAGGTGGGAAGAAGAAACTCAAGCTCTCTGATCCTAATGATGGGCCATTCCTAAGGAACGAACATGAAACAAGGTTTTCCTTAGATGAAGTCCTGAAGGGTCACCAGAGTACAGATATTTCTATGTTGAATCTTGACTTGCCAGATAAGGGTCCCTATACACCCAACTATGTGCATTTTAAACCTGAGTTAGGAGTTATATTCCTTGACTATGAAGGTGAAGTCAGATTTCAGAGAATGTTAGAGCTACATCTATGTCCAATGGGTAATATGGTTTACCTCTTGCTCTGGATAGATGATAGCATGCCTGGAAAAGTCGTAGATCTGAAGATACGAAGGAAATTCCTACGTTGAAGAAACCTTGGTGAAGATGTACCTAGTTACATAGATCTAAGTATTCTGGAATAACTTCTCTTTGTAACAATAATCCACTTTTCCTTGTAACTTCTTGTACTATGTCTACTTTTAGTGATTGAACTTATAATCTGTAAGCACTAAACATGTACTGTAATACTTGTAATATTTCCAATGATAATAAAATGAGTATTCCATGTACTTCACTGAAAAAGATCCCTGAAAAAAGTAATAGGGACACAAGTCTATGAGTTCCAGTGTTACTTTTCACATTCACTGACAATCTATAAGTCAGTGAATAAGCTTTCAGTTTCAGTTTTCGTACTTGTAATTTTTTTAGATATAACTTAAGGAAAATTCTCAAGCTAAGACTGACTAACTGAAAAAGATCTCAAAATAGTAAAAAGGGACATGTACTTTATATGTAACTTTTCCTTACTATTATTTGATAAGACAATTTTCTTTATGTTACCTTGTTATCATCAAATAGGGGGAGATTGTTGATCCTCTCTCTCAGTGATTTGATGATAATCCATTTTTCACTTATACGTTGTATTTATGTTTCTGTTTTTTTCAGTTCCAGCGATCATTATTGAGTCTGTTCAGTGATCGCTGAAGAACTTGTATTGTAAATCAATCAGAGACAGCGATACTTCAAGAAGACAACACTCACACCAAAAAAACCTTCAGCAAATGTCGAAGACTGAAACTAAAGATTAGAGATTGGCGAGTACGTGATCTGAAGTGGTACTCAGTGATTACAAGCCTATCTACAAATGTGTGAAGACTGCTCAAGCCTCAGCGAATGCTGAAGAGAACTTCAAGTCATTCCAGCATTCGGTGATCAAAGGAAGCTTGCTTAGCATGATTGTTGTTGTCTTGTCCTTATGCACATAAAGGACAAACCCATACCCTTATGAAAGTTGGTACGGTACGGAGCCGACTAGTCGACTCTATTGTCCACCAACTTTAGATAAGGATGCCTGCTCATGAATAGAGCTTTTTGTACTATTCACTGTAGCAAACGACAAGCCTTCCTCTCAAAGGACAAGCCTTCCTCTTAAGCTTGACACGCACTCTAACCCTACCATATTGCATTAAATAAACATTTAATGCACTTGGTATAAATAGAACTGTTTCTTCTTCATGCAGAGTGCACGCAACTCACTCTCTAAACCTAATTCTTACTTCAAGCATTTTCTAGTTTAAGTAAAGGATCTTCTCTTTACATCATTTATTTTCTTGTATTGCTAAGAACTCGAGTGTAATCAAAGATCGTTTAGATAGGTTTTTATTACCTTATCTTTCCGCAAACAATCTTGTAAAATCTGTATTGATCTTCTTTATCAATATATATATTTTAAATTTGAAAATATTGTGTTTGTATTCATCCTCCCCCCTCCTCTACAAATTGTTTTACTATTCTTGTAGACCCTCAAGGGACCAACATAGGGTAAAGACAAAAAAAAAGGTAAAAAAGACCCAAATGCCCCTAGAATTAACTGGCCTAACAAAAAAAATTAACAAATGTTAAAGGGAGGGACTCAATAGGTGCAAAAACGCGTACCAAACACATCAAAGTTGTATTTATTTTGATTTTGGGACCACTGTGAGTAGAAAGTGTAAACCACAAGGACCAAATCCGTAATTTACTCAATGGTTTTTGTCAATGGTACTTGGGTATCCACAACATATCCATTTGCACAAGGTTCTACTTATTTTCACTTTTACATTGAGACATGCAAAACAAAAAGTTTACTTCTTCGAACAAACACTGATGATGAAATTGAGACAATGAGTAAGAAATATTCTTTCATAAACTATTTCTAAAATGTTAAGCACAAGCAATATAAAATTAATAAGTGTGGTTAGCTAAGGTAAACCAGCTAGTGTAGAATTAAAAATTTAATTGTCAACGTTTAATATTTCAACTTGTCAATCAGAAAATTAAACCTAGCTTCCTTAAGAGGCTTGGTAAATAAATCTACGAATTAATAGTCTACAAGAACAAAGTGAAGTTTAACATCATATTTCATCACATATTCCCGGATAAAGTGATAACACATATCATTATGCTTGGTACGAGGGTGAAAGATTGGATTGTCAGTGATAGCTATTGCACATGAATTGTCGCATAAAATAGGATTTTCTGAAGACAACTGATCAAATCAGCTTACTATTTTTCATTCAAAGAACTTGTGCATAACAACTATTTTTCATTCAAAGAACTTGTGCATAACAACTATCAACAACAATCACAACTTCAGCTGTTGAGGTGGATACATAGTGTTGCATTTGAGAGACCAACAATTGACTATCTTTCCACTAAATAGTTGACAACTTTCAGTTGTGCTTTTTCCGGTCTATACGACAATATGCATAGTGAGAATCTAAATATATGATTATATCAAAGTCTGAGTCTTTAGTACACTAAAAACTTAGGGTGGTGGTACATGTCAGATGCTGGAAAATTCTCTTAGCAACATTCAAATGGGATTCTTTCAGATTAGCTTGGTAACTTGTACATAAACATGTGATAAAAATTATATTTGGCCGACTAGTTGTTAAATACAAAAGAGAACCAATTATCTTCCAAGAATTATTCACTGTTATATCATCAGAACTACATGTAATTTAGAGTGAAATCGTTGTTTTCATAATGAGTAATTTGTCAAAAATATTTTAATAAGAATTTTGACATCATTAACTTAGTTTATAAAACTTTCATCTTCAGATTGTTTTATCGGTTAAACCAAATAAGAATGTCAGTTCACTCACCATGCTCATCTCATATAGATTTTCAAAGAGTTTTGAAAATTACCTTTATTAATGAAGAAACATTAGTCGCACCAAAAAAAATAACGCCGTTCACATGAATCTGGACAAGAATGACATCACCTTTGTTTTCCTAAGAAAGAGGGTGGTGTCGGTTTTACTATGGGAAAGTCGTTATCCAAAAGAAGAATATAAAGAGTGGCATACCATGTCCAATGAGTCTATTTAAGATCAAGTGCTTCTGCAAGGAGAGAAAGAGAAAGAGAGAGAGAGAGAGAGAGAGAAAGAATTGACATACAAACAGAAATTAGCAGCACCTAGAAGAGTTGGAACATCTATTTGCAAATCACCAATAATTTGCTTTATTGGGTGATTTCTTGTCTACTTATAAGCTAGAGGAAGAGAAAGAGAAGTAGAGGAACCTTTCGTATTAGTCAGAGGGTTAGAAAAGACTACTGTTGAGGTGGGGCTACCGATTTCTTTATTAGAAGAAATAAGAAAATCGATATCAGTCGAGGGTTATGCATAGGGGAGAGAGGTACTAGATCGGCTGGTTCTTGGACATGACTAGTCGATGGTATATACATGATAGATGGTATATCTCCATTTCCCTCAACATTTGGAACATCATCTCCACTAGATTGTGGAGATCCACTCATTCTGGTTGATTTCTCAAAAGAGTGAGATTCTAACCATTAATTAAGCACAAGATCATCTCATAGAAATGATGTTGTAGGCACCGATGTGATTCATCAAATATAATATCAATAGATTCATCTATACACTAATGACAAAAATCATACACCCTGTATTCTTGTGAGAAGAGAGAGTATCTGATAGAGAAAGGATTGAACATTCTCGTATACGATGAGCATTTATATGTTCGATATTCTTCTGAGAAGAGGGATATCCTATATCCAAATGAAGACTTCTCTGTATCGAACATTCTCATCAGATCGTCATCTTTGAAAATATAACATGCACATCCGAACACATGAAGAAAACTATATTTGGTTTTCTGCCATGGGACATGAAGTATCACATAGTATCAGATTTCTCTTTTCAACAACTCCATTTTATTGTGGAGTCCGAACATATCTGGACCATTAGTGCTCGACGACTCAGTGTTAATCATAGAGATGATATCCTTTCAAACATCAAATTATGCCTTTTTACAAAAAGAGATAAGAATAGTGTATCAGCTTTCTCTAGAATTTACAGAGAAACTTTAGTTACACAGATGACTGAGACATAGCAGAAACCCACTAGCCACTTTGACAACATGCATCCCTAAGAAGAAAATTCAATCTCGAACCCTATGTGTGTGTATATGTAAATGATATTATCCGATCAAGCATGAGCAACAACTGTAATGTACGATCGAAACTTACCTCATATTTTCATGTGTTAAAAGCATAATAACTATACATACAATCAACAGAAACAAACAAAAAGATTGAATATTCTATTTGTAACCATTTTATTACTACTTTTTAAAACTAATCAGCATCTCAACTAGTTGTCTTCATCATGGTTCATGGTCGATGCCTCTTGACTTGTACTACTACATATGTGTGTTTGTGTGTGTATATATATATATATAATTAAGAAGACCATACACTGTTGTCTGTGTGAGGAAATTAATAGACATTAGATAGCATTGTGTTACCTAGATAACTGACAAGACTTGAGTCAGATGAGGCACTTAGAAGAGAGATTCAAAAAGCCACAAGTGAGTCAGTTAAAAAGGAAAATAATTACAAGAACCCGTTTGACCTGGTCAAACTTTTATATATATATATATATATAATATATATATATATATATATATATATATATATATGCTTTAGCTGCTTTGGTGAATCCAACATGTGTATTTTGATCAGTAGCATTTGTAGGATGGAAGATACAGCTGCAGTCTCTCTTTTTATTTGGTTGTTTTAGTTTTAAATTAAATGAAGAATCTTGGGGGGATGAAGTTGTGGTTGTCAACTTTCCCTTCTTTTGAGGTGGCAAATAAGCATCATCAGCATCTCCATCCATTAAAGTCACTACTCATATCTCTCTCTATCTTTTGCTACCTTCTTCACTTTTTTGACCCACAACAACATCCATTCTTCCAAATCAACCACCTGCTCATTAATTCATATATATATATATACTACTTTATAAACCAGATTTATCAAAAAATCTTAAAATCAACTTTTAATGCATAAAGTACTATAAATTTATGCACAAAATATTAAAAGTCTTAAAAACAACTCATAATGCATTAAGTATTACTACTTTAATGCACAAGGTACTATACATTTATGCACAAAGTCTTAGAAGTCTTAAAAACAACTCATAATGCATTAAGTACTACTACCACCAATACACATTATACATTTTCTTTTCATGTTCCCAAGATATTTTTAACACTTTTCACTCATGTCTTCATCATCTCATACCTCTATGTTTTCTCCACATCCCTCAATGTGAGATTTAAACTGATATTCATCATAAGTTATTAAAAGTTCTCTCATTCATTTCCAATTCAATTGCTCTAGAACTCTCGGTCTTCCTCTCGATCTCTTGATTCTTTGCTCTTGGTATAAATTAAACACATTTGTTGAGTCGTTTAAATATGTTGGATTTTAAACTGTCATACAATTTTTTTTCATCGATAGACTGTAATTGGAACCATAACTCTTATTCATTCAAATTGTATTAATATGTAAAGACCAAGTGTAACTTATGTCATCATTAAATTTTCTCTAATAAAACCAGTGAAACTTCAAAATCGTGAAAATTCACGGCTCTCGCTGCATTGCGCGGGTACACAACTAGTATATATATATATATATATATAAGCAAGCACGCCTCAATTTGTATAAACCTTATAAACTAATTACAATTAATCATATAAACCCATTTCTTTTTTTTTTAATTTATAAGAGTATTATGGTTATTTGAATTTACAATAGTTATGTTTGGTAATTATTTAATATTAATAGATAAGTTTGGTAACGACACAATATTTATATAAATATGGATGATATGTTGATTAGCACAATATTAGTAAAGATTTAATTAAAGTATTCATTAAATTTTTTTTTTAAAAATTGTCACATTTTAAAAAATGTAGAATAATTTTCTTTAAAAAAACCACCACTAATTTTCAATGAAACATACTCAAATTGTTCAATGAAAACAAGGTAATTTTCAATGAAACAAATTCAAACTGTTCAATGAAACAAGGTCATATATGATTGCATCATGTTCATATGTATAACAGTTGTAATGAAACATGTTTATATTCATAGATATGTATAACAGTTTGTAATGAAATATATTCATATGTATAACAGTTATAATGAACAAGTTCATAGGTCATATATAATGCATCAGGTTCATATGTATAACAGTTGTAATGAAACAGGTTCATATAACATGTTTTTTTCCTGTTTTGTCCTTCTGTGTCTTCAATATGAATTCTTTTTTCCTTTTATTTTTTTTACTTTACTTATTTAGTTTGTTTCAATCTTGGTCTTTCATAAAAAAATGGATGGATATGATTAGTTCGTAAGGTTTTTATTAAATGGATGATTTGCAAAATAAACCCTCATATATATATATATATATATATATATATATATTAGTTAACTACAGTCATTATTCATGCCCACATGTTATATATACAAGGACAGGTTCAAACGAGAACGCTAACTATTTAATAAAACAGAAAAAAGATCGTTAATGTACAAAATCATATATGATTCACGTACAAAATCATACACGATTTGACGCGACTTAGGTGGCGGCAACCTGTTTCCATTTTTTTTACGTTAATGTAAAATCACATGTGATTTTATATGTTAAGACATTTTTTTTGTTTTCTTAAATAGTTAGCGTTCTCATTTGAACTCCTCTCTCTCTCTCTCTCTCTCTATATATATATATATATAAACAATAAATAGAAACAGGTTTTTTCATTGTAATCAATTTCTTTTAAACTACTATATAATAAAACAAAATTCTACACATAATTGACATAGATGTAATTTCGAAATTGTAGAGACAAAAAGTTTTATTTTCGACAAACCATGAGACTAAATTTGTGTTTACTTGTTTTTGTTATCAGAAGGTACTTAAAGGGACCCGTCTTGATCAAAACTGCAAATTAGTTTAATAATGGACTAAAATTGATAGTAAGTGACAATCATAACGATCAAAAATATAAAAATGTCCTAAAAAACTTGTTAAAAATTAAACCTAAAAAACGTTCTATAAACCTATTATAACACTTTTAAGATTTGACGATTTATAGTATAGTCCTATAAGCTTAATATGCTATTAAGACGGTTAAACATTTTAACCATCCTTTAAATTCAGTATCGTTGTATCGTTTGTAGCACATGATCAAGAAACGCAAACAGTAT
The DNA here is from genome assembly GCF_001531365.2 of Cynara cardunculus var. scolymus. Taxonomy (NCBI): domain Eukaryota; kingdom Viridiplantae; phylum Streptophyta; class Magnoliopsida; order Asterales; family Asteraceae; genus Cynara; species Cynara cardunculus. The sequence goes on from NC_037539.1 coordinate 36,147,904, forward strand.
CCATTTGCTATGAATTGTGATAAATTCACGATACCCTTGATCAGGGGCGGATTTAAGAAGGCTATAGTGGGTACCAGTGCAACCATAATTTTTTTAAAATATAACGGAATTTTGTTGTAAAGTCGTTAAGACTGCTACAATTTTATGGTGGTGAATGTAGCGCTGCCCTCGATACCAACAACTGAAAATGAAACGCAATTTGCTTTTATTTGAAATTTGTTTTGGTGGGAATATTAATAGTAATATTACATGTAGTGGATGCTGGATTGATGCAATGGGTGGGTGGGTGGGTGGGTCTACACACACAAACACATTCAATTACACCCACAAATATATATTTATATATATACATATATATACATACAAACACATTCAGTTACACCCACAAATATATATAGAGAGAGACTTGGGATCATGTGAGACCAATGGTTTTTCGTGAGACCCGTAAGATCAATTCTCAACCCTTAGATTAGATCTACAATCTGAAAATCTAAACATTCATAAACGCCACGAGACTTCTCAATAATCACAAAATTGTCATTATGCAATTTAGACTATTAGATCGTTAACTTATAAAGTTGATCAATGAACATAAATTGGTGTTACGGGTCTCACGAAAAACTTTTGGTCTCACGTGAACCCAACCCCTATATATATATATATATATATATATATATAATTATTCAAGAGAGTATTGATTTGTTTGTGGTAATCGTAAGATTTAATGTAAACCATTTGTTTGAGATATTTAAGGATTATTCTTAAATAAGCTAAAAGGGTAATATAGTAAATCTATTTTTGATAACTAATCAAAATATTTGATTAAACTTTTTAGAATGAAATATTGAATTAAAATTAGTTACCTAGTATATCAATTACCTAATATACAAAGTGTATCATAGTGATAATGTTCAAAATGTTTCACGTGTATCACAATGTATTTTCTTTGTTTTATGAAATGTATCATAGTGTGCATTTTCGTTATTTTCATTACTTTACAAAGGGTATCACATTTTGCATCTTGTATGTATATATGGGTATCACAATGAACATCGTTTGTAGGTATCACAGTGTATATCTTGTGTTCACATAAGGATCATTGGATTAAGGTTCGTCGAATAAGATTCACCGAAGAGAGGAAAGATGAGAGATGAGAAATGATATTTATAAAATCACTAAAATGCCCTTAATTAATATTTTAAGTTAAAATTACCAAAATTATTAATTTTCTAATTTAACATTAATTTGTGCTTCAGATTGGATCACACGATTACCACAAACAAAACAGTTCTCATTTGATTAGGCTCGTATAAATATATATAGGGTTGGGTTCACGTGAGACAAATCTGTTTTCGTAAGAAAAATTCGTTTTCATGAGACGTGAAACACGATTTTTATACTTGAAACTTCACAACAAAATCTTGTGAAAAAAAAACCTGAATCTTCACAGCAAAAACACTGTGAAGTTTCAAGTGTAAAAATCGTGTCTCACAAAAACAGTTTTGTCTCACATGATTCCAAGTCTATATGTGTGTACATATATATATATATATATATGTATATATATATGTATATATTCTGATTGTATTTGTAACATTTGTTTACACAAAGAGACCATTGTTGGTATGATTATTATATATATAACATCCAAGTCTAACAACACCCGTGTACATAAATATAGATTATACATGACAACTAATTTGTCATCATTTAACAACTTTTATCAGACACGAATAATTTCATAGTTAATTACGTACGTATGTCGAATAAACTTAAGCATATAATCATATATATCAAGAATCGGAATCGTGTGCATTTTGGTATTATTAAAACAGATTATGTTAGGTATGTGTTTGGTATTGATGCCAAAACCAAAAAGCTTAAATTCAAATCTATTTCTTTTGTCTTTGCTTTTGGTTTTGGTTTTGGTTTTGGTTTTTGTTACCCAACAACTAAAGCTAAAGAACCCTTCTTCTTCTTTGTTCCTTTTCCTTCTTTTTCTCTTTTCTAGAATATCACCTATTTTGTAGGTAGTCTGGAGTCACCACATTTGAACCTCTGTGGCCATAAAAAGATTTTTATTTCTCTTTGGATTTGAATCTGTAACATCCAGTCATTTTTGACCTTTGGAGCTTAAGCTTAAACCAATCAGACACCATGCTTGTGGTTGAAAAAAATAGAATTTGATTGTCAAAGTATGGTTGAAAGATGATGGTTTTCAAAGGGTATGGAGAAACACAGTCTTTCTTGTGATGGGTCCCATTCTTCTTCTTCTTCTTATGTTTGTTTATGTTTGTCCTTGGAATCATTAATATACCAATCTCTTAACACTCAATGTTACCTTGATCATTTAAATCTAAGAATGGTCTTTACAATTTTTTATTAAATACAAAATTCTCAAAAAAATCCAATATTTATTTGTTATTTTTAAACAAATAAATATTTGAATTTTCTGAATTCAATTCAGTTAATGAACCACAAGGGTGGTGTCTGATTGGTTTGAGCTTGTGCCTCAAAGGTCAAAAGTGTCTAGAGGTCCCAGTTCAAATCCAAGAAAGAATAAAAACCCCATTGTGGCATTTAAATGCGGTGACTCCAGGCTACCCGTAAAGCAGGTGGTCGCCCTGGGATTAGTCGCTAACATAGTAGGTTGGATATCCATGTTAATAAAAAAAATAGATCATTTGAATTAGTCATTTTCAAACATATATAAATGCATACAAAGATTGTGTCTATCTCTTTACTGTTTAAGTGGTTTCGTTACTCTTTATCTGAACTAATTGTAACCTTTTTTGTTATCAGTAAATTATGATGTTAACGTTACGAGTGTCACACAAATCTACTGCTCCTTAGAAAGATATCTCATGAATCGTTAAGGTTTGTCAAACTAGTTAGCTATCTGGTAATAAGTTAGTTGTTAGTTGATAAATTTGTCATGTTTGATAAAAACCAGTAGATAAATAAGGTGACGATGTAATATAGCCTAAAAAAATGTTGAAAATTTAATTGAGAAATTTATAAGGAACATACCCGAAAAGAGAAATTCGAAAAGTATTAAAATATTATTTAAAATAACTTTTCAAAAACAAACTTATAACTATAAAATAGCTAGACGTTTTCAATTAACCAACATATAACTTTTATGTATAAAATGTAACGTTTTCGTCCAACAAAGCTAGATGAATCTACTCAAATTAAACGTGTTTTTATTATAGTAACTAAGAAGAGAATTGAATTCATCATGGTTAGATCTATAAGGTTGGGTTCTTGTGAGAATGAAAGTTATGATCAGAAGTGTAAGAAGATATCTCCACTCTTGAATTAATCCTAATTGAATGTCAACACTAACGAGGTGCACCGACACTCACCAGATCAATTCCTTACTAAAACGCAATTCATAGGTGGACATGAGATTAAAAGTGATCAAGGGTTCAGATCTATTCTTACGCTTCTCACCATAATTTCTCTTCTCACACGAGCTTTCGCCAAGACCTGTAATCCTAGATGCCAATAAAGGAATGCATAGAAACCAGTTTTTACCAAAATAGTCATTTCTTTCGTATAAATTAGTCTTCCAATCATTCATCTCCATAATTTACCCAAATATCACTAGGTCCACAAGTCCCACTTCCACTTGCAGACCCAGCTAAAAAACCAAAAAAAATTATCAGATTCGACCCAGGTCTATAATCTGCTAATTTTTTTTGTCTCTTAGCTAGGTCCGTAACGGCGGACGTGAAACTTGCAAAGGTAGTAATATTTTGATAAACTAGAATGATACTCGCACAATACAGCGAGATACATCTTGATTTTAATATTTTATTTTATTCTTTATCTCAGTCGATGTTGTAATATAGTTTTATGTGATTTTGAAAAAACGATGATGTTTTTATTTTTTAATAAAATTATAAACTTGAAGATATCATAAAAATTTGACAAAAATATATCGATATTAATATCAAATTAACTATTTAAAATTCCTCATTTTTTGTGTAATTTTTAATTCAACTTTTTTTATTATAAGTTCAATAACGAAGTAATTTATATTTGATTTAATAATATAATTTTGTTATAAAGATAATAAATAATTATTTTGTTAGAACTCGATGATTATCCTAATTATATTTTAGATTTTATATATTTTAAAATGATATGTTTATCCTCTATTTTATTATGTTTATCCGTGGTTAGTTACACAAATTCAAACATGAAACTTTAATAAGTTGTGTTTGTGCATAATTTACTTGTAATATTGAATTATGCATCAATATACGGTAATTCATATATAAAAAATAGTTTTTAAGAATTTTTGTCAAATGTTTTATAATATCGTATAGATAAGAAAGATAAATGACTAGAAAACCAATTTTAATGTATTTTAAGTCGGATGGAAATTCGAGGCCGACCAATAAAATAAGCGGAGCTTAAAAAGAAGAATAAAGGGAAAGAGGATCACAACAATCACACACCCTATGGCTCATGCTATGCTATGTGTCTTGTGTTTTCCTTTTTTATAAAAGCAATAAATGGAAGGTGGAACAGGACAATGAGGAGCACAAACCTACTGTCCATCTCCAGATAACAAACCATCCCTACCAAATACCACAATGCAATTGATTTAAGATATAGACTAGAGTTTCAGGCTCAATTGGTTGGTAAAAAAATGGGGGGTGGAGCAGCAGGAGGAGGAGGAGGATCCAATAAACTCAAGACTGCAGCTCGTAAATTGCTTCATACATGCGGCTCCTTCTCTTTCGGCCAAATCCATCTCGACCCACCTCCTGTTCTCCCTTCGTCAACTGTAAGTACTCATACTCCATACCTGAGCTTCGATGAAGGTGTTTTTGTATCTGTGATTTACTTTCTTTTCCACACGAATTTAAGTTTGGTATTTGCTAATCTTTCGGCTTGTTTCTTGAATTACAAGATGATTAAACAGATATGTTGTTGATACAGGTAGTAGTAACATCAGGTTCGACTAATAATTCTCCGAAACCTAGCAAGGTTAAACCAGAGATTAATATGACCGAAATGGCTCCCAACGCAGATCTAACCACCTCATCTTCCAAGGTAATCTTCATTATATATCATCATCTTTCAATGTAGGCTAGCCAATGAAGGAGATTATATTCACCTCTAAATTTGTTAATCTCCGTCAGAAAGTATGATTATGCTATGTACTAATTAAGCACATTAACTTCTTTGTGTACTTTCCAAAAGTATGTCCTAAGTGAGGTTAAAGGAGGATGGTTGCAGTAGAGTTCCTCTGACTACAAATTACTGAATTAGTATTTGGGAGTTCAAAATTGCAAAAGAAATGAAGCTTATTTGGTTCAAATTGTAACCTGATTTTGGTCCAATTCAGATATCAGTCAGTCTAATGGGAATTCCTATTTTCCAATCATACACCAATGGGCTAACATATAAACCATAGATGAATAATTTGTTATTCTAGTTGGTGAACTGACTCAATAGTACCTTATTCAATTTTTGTACTAAGTTTTCAGTTTCATTAACCTTTTCAATTATGATATGCCATGATTCCAATTCTTGCTTGAAAGTGGATGAATACTGACAAAGTTCTAGCTTATAAAGATTACATTCTTACTTCATTGTAGGAACATCATACTTGTAAACCATTTAAACCACATGTGATTTATGAGGAGATTATAAATATGTTATTGATGTTGATTAGAGCAAGGGGAATGTGTCCGTTTTAGCTTATAATCATTGTTTTGGTTCAGTGAAAGCGTGTATGTAGAAGTGGTTCTTTGTTTGTTATGAACTTAATATTTTAGGTAAGTTGAATACTTGAATCATGTTGGAGATTTACCTCCCTTCTTGACACAAGAAATGTGTATACTTGCATTAAGAAACATGAACTTGTCCCATTGCTCCCAACTTACTATTGCCTTCAAGGGTGGTGCCCGATTGGTTTGAGCTTGGGCTCCAAAGGTCGAAAGTGCCTGGAGGTCCCAGGTTTGAATCCAAGGAGGAATAAAAATCCCCTTGTGGCCACAGAGGTTCAAATGCGGTGACTCCGGGCTACCCGCGAAGCTGGTGGTCGTCCTGGGATTAGTCGGCTCGCATGGCGGGTTGGATATCAAGGTTAATCAAAAAAAAAACTTTGACATGCATATATCTTCTTGCAAACATTTAGGTCCCTTTTTTGTTTGGGGGATTTGGTAGGATTCTGAGGGATTTGAAATGGAATTCCATTCCAATCCTATGTTTGGTTTGCAGGAATGCTTGGATTTGAAATCCCACAAACATGGGATTTAGAAATCCCATGGGTAGTTGGTATTTTGCGGGATTTCATTGGACTTGTTTGTAATAATGTTTTAAAATGTTATAAAAACACTTGTTTTGCAATAATCAATTAATAAAAAGGTAATTTAGTTATTTTTGTGAATTATTTATCGAGAATGGTATTGAATTTCATTCCAAATCTTGCAAACAAAACACACCAAAGACTGCAAATCCTCCCAATTCCAAATTCTTCCATGAAATCCAAATCCCTCAAAAACATTATGTCAAACCAAATGGGCAATATACAACCTTCCTTATATGTTTGACAGTATGTTCTCAAACTGCCACAATTCATTTTTTTTAATTATATACTTCAAAGAGTTTGAAGATAGGAATGTGTCTATGAACAAAGTTAAAAATCTTTGAAAAAAATATCTCCAAGAGGGTGTTTTTCTTTTTTGTTATCTACAATTGGTTTTAAGTAGTTTTATCTAAAAATAATGAATCCCCAAGGTATATGCACTATTCATAGAAAGATACCTTCACATACCTTGTATTGATAGGTGAACATGACTGTGAATTTATATGTAAAAACTTGCTTTTTAGTCGTTTAATGTGATAATACATTAGGATTTTTGATACATAAAACTTGTTTTGTTTCTTTAATTTGATAAGTTTGTGTTACTGCACTGCCTGGGTAGTATTACATCATTAAAACCAACGGCAAATGTGAATGCTTTTTATCCTCAGTGTCTGATTAAGATGTACCTCAAGTGCTTCTAGAAGATCCTATACTCGATGCACATGTCAATTCTTTCAGTTCATTTTCACTTTCTAATAAAAATTATACAAAACAAGACTAAAACATCAAAGCCTCGCCAGATTACTATACCAGTGCAAACTTGTGTGGTCTTTTTTAACTTGTCTGCAACATAGATATGGTCATAGGTCTCTTTTCCACCTGGCCCTGCTTGCTTATTCATGATGGAAATGGGCAAGCAATCCTGTCTGCGAAAAGGAACAGAAAATTTGAGTTATTGAGTACCATATCCAACCGTTGCCAGACGAACGAGTCTTGTTGCATCAGACTCACCCTTCTTTTACAGGTCACAGTTGATATAGTCGTATGGATTTCTCCTTGATATCTTGTCATTTTAGTAGGAAATGTTATCAGGCTATGGTTTTTGCATAATCACATGCATGTGTGAAAATTGGCATTTTCATTATCCCCTTGCCCCCTTGAAACCTGCTCATTGTTCACTTCAAGAGGGATTTCATACTTGTACATGAATGACTCTGTCATTTTTCCCTTACTGTGTCATTTAATTCAAATTATGGTGGAAACCATGCCATGTTGTTAAGGCTCTTTGAGAATAGTTATTGGTTTGTCGGAAACTTTGATAACTTACCACAGAAGGTTGAACTAGTTTATTATGCTAAACAACAAACGAAGAATGAAAAAGGAGCATGCTAAATCCATGCCCTCCATTCCTTTTCATTTCTATCAACGCTCATTTTGTCTACACAGTAGTGGCAACTAGTATGGCCTATGTAGGTTCCATATTCAGGATGACCCTCTTAATGGTTCTCTAGGAAGTTCAATGTCTCCTAGAGAACTACTTACATAAAAGGAGATAATAGATCCCCTAAGGAGACACTAGTTGCATTTATCCACAGTAGTGGCAATCAACACCATTAGTTTTCATGCCTGCCATACTTGGGGGATGTTTGGTTGTTTTCCCATTAAACCTGTAAGGATTAAGCTAAATTATTGATTGTATATTGTGCTGAATAAACTGTCTAAATGACAGAAATGACCATTTTACTCTTACTGTTCATTTATTTCATCAATCCCAAGACCCTACGTCCTGATGGGTTATACTTGATTTTATCTGCTCAAGTATTTTGAGAAATTTACAGCTGTTCTTTCTTTTAAATGCAGACCATGTGTGCTATATGTCTGGAAGCTCTGAACTACAGCACATGCACTAGTCCAGGCCAGGCTATATTTACAGCTCAATGCTCTCATGCCTTCCATTTCGATTGTATCGCCTCCAATGTCCGCCATGGAGGAGTCACCTGTCCCATTTGCCGTGCACAATGGACTCACCTGCCTCGTAACTTGAAGATCCCACCTTGCAGTTTCCTTTATGGCAACCAAACCGATGATCCCATCCTCCAAATCCTTGATGACTCCATTGCCACGTTCCGAGTTCACAGACGTTCAATCTTACGTTCAGCACGCTATGATGACGATGATCCCATTGAACCCACTCACAGTATCGATCATCCACGCCTTCATCTCTCCATTTTATCTGAACCACTCTCTCATCCAACCTTCAATCCCTGTTTGCATCAAACAGGCTCTGCAATATGCCATCTTTGCAGATCTTCATCTCAACATCGTCTGAATACTTCCTCTTCATTATCACCGGAACCCGCTTACAGAGCCTCTCTTTGTGTGAGACTAGCACATCAACCGGCTATCGATTTGGTATTAGTCGCTTGCCCCAATGGCCCTCATCTTAGGCTTATAAAACAGTCTATGGCATTGGTGGTTTTTTCACTTAGACCTATCGACCGATTGGCTGTTGTCACCTACTCGTCTGCAGCAGCACGCGTCTTCCCTCTCAGACGAATGACATCATATGGCAAACGAGCAGCATTACAAGTTATTGATCGACTGTTTTATATGGGGCAAGCCGATCCAGTTGAGGGGCTAAAGAAAGGGGTAAAGGTATTGGGGGACCGTGCTTACGAAAACCCCCAATCATGCATTCTACACCTCTCAGACAACCCAACAAGATCATACCATGGGTTTGACACGGAAGTGGCCATTCAGATCCATCGTTTTCACGTGGGCTGTAGCTTTGGGACTTCCAACGGGTTTGTGATGCATGAATTTGAGGAGTTTTTGGGTAGAGTACTCGGAGATAAAATAAAAGACATTAAGTTGAGGATCAGAGAAGATGGTAGGATCGTGAGACTTGGCGAACTTAGAGGAGGGGAGGAGAGGAGAATCCCGTTAAACGTAAGCGAAAGTGGGAATGTTTGGGTGGAGTATAGCTATATCGAGGATGGAATGAGCGAATACATACGAACAGGGGAAGTGATGGTGGGATCGGGGGAAAAAAGGGAAACGAGTGATGATGGTGGTGGCGGGAGTGAAGATGGTAGGAACAGCAATGCTGGGAGCTGGGATTACCATGATCCCTATATGGCTAGAAGATGGGCTAAGCATCTGCATGGGTACAGACTCTGAAAACTCGGCTGAATATACTGGGTTTGTTTGGTTTGATTACAAGTAGTCTGCAATTGAATTTTGTTAACTGTTCCTTCGGATGTGTAGGTAGAGTTGTTCATTTGTGTATCTTTTTCCTTCTTTCCCTTTAACAGAAACATTAAGCTGTGAACACTCAGACAGACATTTTCCTTGTAAACAAGGGAAAAAGAAAACCACAGCTTTATCCTCAAACCCTTGTGTGATTTCCATTCACTTCTTTTGTTCATGATACTTGGTTATACATATCCTCTATACCTTTTTCCATATGTTTTCAGCTTAATGGGTGTATACATTTTGAGGCCTCATACTTTTGTTGGATAAAGTCTCATACTATATGATAACTGGTTGAAGCATTAACGGGTTATCATGTTGATGTAACGACTGATGTCGTATCTAACTCAGTATTATTTGTTGAAACATTAACCGGATACCACATCAGCATGGTAACCGGTTAATGCTTCAACCAGTTACCCGGGTACTTAAATGTTAAAAACTTTACATCTTAGGTACCAAAATGGAAATTTTGAAAGTACGTTATCCAAAATAGGAATCAAATTAAAATACGTTACTTTTTCATGTAATTTGCCCTATTGGTTTAGTTTGTGCACAATACATTTCTCTAATCCTACTTTCTGAGTAAAATATTTTAAGTTGGTTTAATTGGGTTATACATAAAGCACTTCTTTTTGGTGGAAGCTTGCTAATTGAGTATAAACATTTTAAGAGTGAACAATTACATGCTTTAATTTCATAAAGAGTAGTGTCACATAATTAAATAAAAATTTCTTAAATAATGGTTAAACTAAAAACATGTAACTCGTCTCACACCGGGTTACGTTATATAAATGTCCAAGTGTAAATATTGAACTTAAATAAACATGGCAATTCTCTTAACGTGCCTCTTGCCCTTATCCAAAATCGAACTCCCTCGTCCTGTTATGTATAATATAATCAACTTTATAAAGCTCAGTAAGTCATAGTTTGCGTGAATAAAATCATTTATTGTTAATAGTATGCATTTTCTTAGAAAAAATAGATCTCATCTAAGTATCATAAGAAGTTAATGAGGGAATTATGTTAATGAATTAGTTATGATAACCTTGAAACCGGCACGTTTCCTTTATCTTGAGCAATTATTGGATTTGAAGCTGGTTGAAGAGCCATCGACATATAAAATCTCTTTTTTCTAAAGTCTTTTGTCTTCTTTTGAATAATAATTGAATTCTCTTGACTTTAACGTCTCTTCAAAACTTTAACGTCTCTTCTTTTGAATAAAATAATCTTCTTATGTCTTTTTCTTCAATAATGAACTTATCTTTAATAATGAACAACCTGCAATTATTTTGATAAGATAATAGTTTTGAACAAGATGTTATCTGAAATACCAAAGAGCGTATTTCACATGCTTTGATAAGATGTATTTTGATGAGATACAAAGAATTTGCTTGCAAAAGCAATGACCCCAAAACACACACACACAACCCTTTGAAGATTAAAAATCTTCATAGGGATCTTGACTATCTTGATATAGACTTTGAGAAACTTGAGACATGGTATTTGAACTTGAAGGAGAGCTACTTGAATGAGAGTTTCCTCGTTTAATCTCTTGAATAAGTCTTTTTAGTTCTTCTTTTGAATCAGCGGCCAAAAATTGATTAATTTTTTCATCTTCTTTGTTCTGGCTTGATGCTGATGAAATAGAAGCTCGAGCACCAAAAGTGATTGAATAATAATCAAGAACTCCTTGAATAGTCATCTTCTGCATTTGATCATTAGGAAGTTTTTCCCACCATTTTACTCTAGTGATTCTTTGTAATAATGGAGGGGAAGAACCATTTGCATCAACGACCTTAAAGGTCCATGACAAAATCCATGGTATTTTGAATAATATTGTAAATTGGAGAAGATATTCAAACTCTGTAATTTCTTGAACAAAGATTTCTTTGAACTTTTTGAATCCTTCATTTACCCTTGGAGGAAGGGTTTGTGGGATATTTCCCATAAACTTGAACCATCTGACAAACCATCTTGGGTAATTGCAGTCAAATTTTTTGTCAAAATACAAAAACCAAAAATGGGTGTAACTTCTTAGGTATAAAAAATTATACCAAGCATCTTGATAATCATAATAATCATAAGAGGGGTTTTGACTAAAATTTGATAAGGGTTTGCTGACATAGAGTGGGGATCCCCAATCTTGATTAGAGAGGACACGAAGAATTTGAACCTTACTAAAATCTATTTGAGAATAGTTGGTTTGATTTGAGCGATGAATCCTAATAGATTTAGAGTCTATCAGAATTGCTTCATAATACTCTCTAGATTTGAAAGAATCGCTAATGAATAAAGAACCTTTTTGAAAAAGATAGTCATTGAGTACTTGAAATCCTTTGCTTTGAAGATAAATTTCATAATCTTCAAGGATTTTAACTGTTTGGCTATAGGGGTTGAGTAAATAAGAACTTGAATCGAATTTTGAAGGAGTAGAAGGCCTTAATGGACTGTTTTGAGCGAAAGGTGATCTTTGAACAGTTTTTGGAGGAGTAGTAGCGATGGATTTATTTCAAGCAGAATTTGATGGTGTTGGAAGAGTACTATTCGGACTTTGAATCAGAGACGAATAGTATGGACGAAGTGATGTTTGAGAAAAGGGAGAAAATCTATTTTGAGTAGAAATGAGAATTATGGAATGATTACTTTGAGTAGATTTGAATGGAGAAAGAGTCTTTTTCTTTTGATCAGGAGACGGAGTCTTTTGAGAAGTCATCTTCCCTATAAAAACTCTCTTGATAAGAAATCTGGTAAAGAATTATATTTTCCTTTGATAAAATCTATTTGAAAATCAAAATTTCCTAGCAAGGCTTGCCATCTTGCAAAAATTTGTTTTAAAATCATATTTTTGATGTCATTTTCTAAAATTGGTTTTGCAGACTGACAATTGATTCTTAACGAAAAAGGTTTCATGTATAAATCATCTTCAAACTTCTTTATACATAAAACAATGCTTAAAATTTCTTTTTTGGCTGTTGAATAGTTCTTTTGGGTGTCGTTCCAAGCACCTGAAAATGATCTTACTAATTCTTTTTTAATTTGATCAGTTGATTTTTGTTTGAGTATTCATCCAAATCCTATGTCACTTGCATCGGTTTCAACTATTAATTGAGCATTAGGGTTAGGAATATGGAGACATGGTAAATATTTTACCTTTTGTTTTATATGTTGAACAATTTGAGTATGTTTTTGAGTCCATGGTTCAAGATTTTTCTTGAGTCTTTGATAAAGTGGTTTACAGATTATTCCTAAATCTTTGAAATAATCATGAACATAATTTAAACATCCTAAAAATCTTTGTAATTGGGTTTTGTCTTTGATTTCAACTGAAAATTTATTAGCAAACTCTAAACTTCTTTGAATAGGTTTTATAGTTTTATGAACAATTTCATGACTTAAAAACTTTATTTGAGTTTGAAAAAGACTCAGTTTTGAAGCAGAGACAACTAAACCATTTCTATGAATTAGATTATAAAATAAATATAGATATTTGAAATGTTGATCAATAGATTTTGAAAAGATTAAAACATCATCAATGTAAACAATTGCAAAGTCGCTTAAAGGGTTTATAATATCATTCATAATATTTTGAAAGTCTGAGGGAGCATTTTTGAGTCCAAAGGGCATAACATTCCATTCGTAATGACCAAAAGGGACATTAAAACCAGTTTTATATTTGTCTTTTTCATAAATTTGGATTTGCCAAAATCCAGATTTCATGTCAAATTTTGAAAAGATTTATGTTTCATGCAATTTTTTGAGTAAATCTCTTTTATGTGGAATAGGTTATCTAATCCATTCTAAAACTTTGTTTAGAGGTTTGTAATTGATTACAAATCGAAGAGAACCTCTTTCTAATTCTACAGCATTCATAACATAGAATGTCGAGCATGACCAAGGGGACTTGGAAGGTCTTATAAGTTTCTTTTGAAGTAAATCTTGAATTTCTGTTTTACAATGTTCTTGTATTCAGAAGACATATGAATAGATCTTGATCAAGAAGGGATATTTTTCTCATCAAAGTCTTTAATATATGGTAATTTGACTATATGTTGTTTTCGGTTCCAAAAGGCATTCGGAATATTTGAATAAACATTATTTTCAAATTTTTCTTTCATTCTTTGTACTTTATTTTGAATGAATGAACTTGATAAATTCTTAGAAATTCTTAAACTACTTATTTCATCATTTAAGAATTTTACTTGATTTTTATTATTTAAATTATTTAATTCATTATAAACAATTGGACTAGCAAATTTGAAAAATATTTTTTTATCTAAAACTTTGGTAACTAAACCATCTTGATTGATTGAGAATGGTTATAATTGAATAATAAATATAGTACCTAGGATCAAAGTAGATGTTAGATTTTTTACAAGTATTAAAGAAGTTTTATAACAATAATTATTATTACATATATGAACATTTGAAACTTTATATTGAATATTGAGTGATGAACCACTTGCGGTTGATAAACGATTTTTTGTTTTTTCATAATATTTTGTAGGTATAATTTCTTCTTGAATACAATTTATATCTGCACCACTATCAATTAGTGCTAGAACAGTTACTTTGAATTCATTATTAATACAGAGGTTAATGTAAACATTCCATTTTTGAGAAGTTATTCCTTTTGAAGGATTTATAGGATTAATTAATTTATTTTTTATTTGAGTAATCGTTTGATTATATGTCTGTTCAATAGGTTCTTTGTCTTTTTCAACATTAGATAACCTATATTTTATTAGTTTTATTTCGGTCTTAACAATTTTTAATTCTTCTTTTAAATCTTCAATGGTTATTGGAATAGTTGATTTTGTAAATCTTGAATAAACTTCTTGTAGATTAAAAGGTTGAGTATAAATTATTGGTTCCTTTTGTTTATTGAAAAATTTATTAGTTATTTGAACTTTGACTTCTTTATCTTGAATTTTATCTAAGAGTTCTAAAATTTATCTTTCTTCATTTGTAATTACATTTATTTGATTACAAGTGCATTTTCCTATACACTCACAACTCGACTCAGATTCTTCAGATGAAGAATAATCTTGAACAATATTGAGATCTTTATGATCATAGTCTGAGATGTTTGATTCACCATCAGAACTATCATTATTAAGAATTAATCTATTGATTTGAGCTTTTAATTGATCAGAAATATCTAATTCATTAATTCTTTTCTTAACATAGCAATCTTTTGCCATATGACAAGTTTTACCACATTTATAACATATTATAAGATCACGTGATTCTTTCTGATAAGTTCTATTGGGTTTTTTGTTGAATTTTTTGTAAGGTTTTTTACTTACTCTTTTTTCTTTATATTTTTCTTCATAATTTTCCGTAGATTTATTTTTTGAAAATCTTTTCTTAGAATATTTTTTTATGTTTTGATGAAGATGGTGTTGAAATAGGTTGATAACCATATTGTTGACAAAAATCTCCTAATTCATTTTTGCTTGAAATTCTATCCTTTTTGAGTTTTGTTTTTAGTCTTAAATCTGAATATATTGATAAACCTTCCTTATTAACATAACTAATGATTTCGCCATAAGTTAAATCTTTGTAAGGTATTTGATTAGTGTATTTTTTCTTAGAGTATTTCTCTATTTGCAGACCTGCAATAAACCTTTCTTTCCAGTAAGTTTCTTTGCAGTCTGGTCTTAACATAACTTTAGTTAGGAACATATCTTTGTACCATCTTTAATCTTGAAGTTTTCTACAAGTTATATTTAAGAGTATTTCATCACTCTTTTCTTGGAATAAAGTTGGATCACCTATATAATTTTTAATAATAGCGTATATTAACGTGTTGATAATATCATCTTCTTGAGTAGTAGTGGTTTGATTATTTTCTTGTTTGATCACAAATTTCTTGGCATTTAGTATATGTATTTTTTTCATCTTTAGTAACATATAGATCCCACCAGCCCTTTAAATTGTCAGTAAATCCAGAGGTTAATAAATTAGCTATTTGTTTTTGATTATTTCCTTTAATTGCATAAGCATTTGCAGTCATGTTTATCTCTTGAATCATATTTAAGATTTGATGTTCGGTTAATCCGTCTATATTCCATTCATATACGGATGTACCATCATATTGACTACGACTCATAGAGAATTCTCTATCTTCGTATTGAACATATGGGAATGTTGGTTTAGGATAATAATTAAAAGTATTTAGTCTGTTTGTTGAAACAGTGCTTTTGAATTTGACTCTATTAACATTATTTGAAAATTGATTTTGAAATTGAGCAACTTGATTACAGCCTTCATCTGTTTCTGAAGAGCTTTCAGTATTTTAATTAATCGTATTAATTTTCATTCCACTTAATTTTTGTTCTAATTCATTGACTAATTTTTTATTATATCCTAAATTTATTGTTGGATCAAATTGTTGTAGAATAAACATTGGATTTTCAACATAAGTTTTTAGTGGAGTAAATGTGCCATCTTTTTCTTGAGATGTGCCATCTTCTTTATTAGCATTATAATGATTATTTTCAACTCTATTTAATTGTTGGCTAATGGTACTTAATATTTCATTTGAATAATTATTTTGATACGCAATATTTTTTATTAATTCATCTTTAGTTGTATTTTCTGTAACATTAACAAAAAGAGTAGCTACATATTTGTTTTGAATTAATATTGATGTTTTTGTGGATGAATACTTATGATATTTGTATCATTTTTTATATTTTTATATTCTTGAGTCATTTTTGGGGAATTATTAATTAAAATGAAAGGATTAGGTATTCCTTTTTGTCTACAAGACATTTCATACCATTCAAAAAATGTTATATGAACATCATTTTGATTAATATATTTTCTCCATGCTAATTGATGCAAAAATTCTTTATTTGAATCATTAATTGTTTTACAATAATACTCTCGTTTTTCTTTATTATGATCAGCATAAAATTCTTTGAAAAGATATTGCATATTAATTGTTGATTGAGACATTTAACAAGTTTTTTCAGCTAAGAGAGATGAAAGTATTTTAACATTGTTGAAAAATCTTTTGATGTTTTATTTTGTTATTTCTATATCTTTTTCAGCCGAATTTATATTTATTTTTTGTTTGTTCTAGTTCTTTTTTGATTAGAGAGATATTTGGAATAAAATAAGGATCATAAAGTATTTGATTTAATCTATTTTGATATTTTAGAAGATGCTCTAAATTTTTTATTAATTCGTCTAGATGATTTTGACTTACTTCTAGGGCTTTCCATTCTTGTTTAATCATTCTTATATGATCTACATAAAACCCGTGACGTACTTGAATTTTATTACTTATAATTGATTTTTGAAATTATTTAATTCAGATAAAACTTCTGAACGGATAGGACTATATTCTTCAAAATCATTTTCTTGATAAATTGGTTTTGGAATATTTGTATTGAAGTCTACATATCTTAAAGATTTAGATTTTGAAATCAAAGGTGTTTTCATATCAACGCTACTGGTTGATCCTATAGAAAATATTGTTGGAACAAATGGAAAAGACTCGAAATTAATATCTATTGACCCATCTTCATGTTCAGTAATATTTGAGTGTTGATTAGAACTTTCTATTTGTTTAGGTTGATGAATATTTTGGAGATTCCAGTTGCAAGATTGAGTAATTTCATTCCATTTAAGACGTTTTGGAATTTGAACTTTAGTGTGTAGGGGATTTGATTCAAATATTATGGTTTCATTTTTTGGACTTGCTATCTTAGTCTTTGACTCGATTGTTGAAGACATAGTCTTGTAACAAATTCGATAAATAACTGTGACAGCTTTGGTATCTTCTTTGAATTCTAAATTCTTAGTTTTAATTGTTAAAACTAAAGTATCTATTTGGATCAAATAATTCTACTGAGAAATTAGGATAACAATTGAAATAAATTGGACCATTAGAAATATTAGTTTCTGCCATTGCTAATATTGAATTCTTAAAATTAGTATGTCTAGCATCTCTTAGAATTAAAAGGACAGGGGCATCTATGCCTAGTTTAAAGAGTGGTTTGATTGCTACTTGAAATAAACCAACATGTAAGAACTTATATTTCTTTCTGTGTTGAATTATAGCAGTTTTTGTAAAAGGTTAAGATTTTCATAATCTTTATTAATTGATAAGGTTTGTTCTGTTGCTTTAATTGAATAACCTTGAAAAAAATCAAAATGACCTATTTTATAAATTGTATTAATATCTTGTTTTGCAATTGTCCATTCTGATAAACTTTGTTCTATATCACTAATATGAATTTCTGATGAATTTAAATGAAGATCTTGTTCATCATTGATTTCATTGCTAGAATTATGTCTTTTAGGGAATAAATTCATTATGTTATTTATATTAACTCAATTGTGCTTAGATTTGAGTATTGTTCTTCTAAGAAAATTAGATTTTTCTAATGATCTTTGAGCTATTAGTGGCTTTCTTTTAGACTGGTACGGCTGCACGTCTTACGCTCCCTGGTGCGTGACTTACGCTACTCCAACGTCTAAGGCTAACCAAAGCTAATATCCAATTATCATTATAAAATTTCATTTTCTTATGGAACAAACTCATCTCTAGGACAAATTCATTAACATAAATATCATAACTCATTACCTCCCTATGAACATAAATCATGGCTCTAATACCATTCGGGACATGACCGTTCATCATAATTGAAATAAAAATTTATAGAGTGATATAATAATAAATAGGCAAACAAATATATATATATATATATATGTATATATATATAGGGAAAAGTCTAAAAAAACTCATTGGACTTTAGTGTTTGAAATGATTAAATCTTTGGACAATTTTTTGGAACAAATAAGTCATTGGACATTCCAAAACATGTTAAATAACTCATTGGACAATTTTTTGAAACATGTAAGTCTTTGGACAATTTAAAACATGTTAAATAACTCATTGGACAATTTTTGGAACAAATAATTTCTTGGACAATCCAAAACATGTTAAATAACTCTTTGGACTTTTCTAAAACATGTTGGTTACATTCTTATGACTTGTACAATTAGTTAAAGTGGTAAAATAGTGAAAAAAAAAGTCCGAAAAAACCCCTAATGAACATTCATATTTTGAACGATTAAGTCCCTAAATATTTTTTGAACAAAAAAATATTTAAATCTATAAAATTAAACAAATATAACAAAAAAAAATACTTACATTTACAAAAAAAAAATTATATTTAAAATTTTTTTTTGATAAAATTTATTTTAATTAAAATAAAAATATATTCTGTCAGTGATTTTTCAAAAAAAAATTAAAAAAAAATTATTATTAAATTT
>NC_037539.1:36167100-36179685 GCF_001531365.2 Cynara cardunculus var. scolymus
TTTTAGTTTGAAAATCACTGACTAAATATATTTTTATTTTAATTAAAATAAATTTTATCAAAAATCTTTTTAAATGTAATTATTTTTTTTGTAAATGTAAGTACTTTTTTGTTATATTTGTTTAATTTTATAGATTTATATACTTTTTGGTTCAAAAATTGTTTAGGGACTTAATCGTTCAAAATATGAATGTTCATTGGGTTTTTTTTCGGATTTTCACTATTTTACCACATTAACTAGTTGTACAAGTCATAAGAATGTATCCAACAGGTTTTAGAAAAGTACAAAAAGTTATTTAAAATGTTTTGGATTGTCCAATGATTTATTTGTTTCAAAAAATTGTCCAATGAGTTATTTAACATGTTTTAAATTGTCCAAGGACTTATTTGTTCCAAAAAATTGTCCAAAGAGTTATTTAACATGTTTTGGAATGTCCAAGGACTTATTTGTTCCAAAAAATTGTCCAAAGAGTTATTTAACATGTTTTGGAATGTCCAAGGACTTAGTTGTTCCAAAAAATTATCCAATGACTTAATCATTCCAAACACTAAAGTCCATTGTGTTTTTTTAGATTTTTCTTATATATATATATATATATAGAGAGAGAGAGAGAGAGAGAGAGAATTTGATTCAAATGCAACTCATTGCATTTGTACAACCAATACAACCTAATAAATTGAAATACTTATGGAACTGATGAGAGTTCATTTATTATGATTTAAATATTTATGGAAGATAAATAAGGTTCACTAATTATGATCAATACTTTATATTAGAAAACAATCAAAACTTCTATGAAATTACATATTCATTAAATTAAATGGACGGTTGAGATTGAGTTGTATTTATTGTACAAATGTAAGGGTTTGTATAATAACTCAACTCTATATATATATATATATAGGGTTGGGTTCACGTGAGACCCGTGAGACCACCTTTTTACACTTGAAACTTCACAGCAAAAACACTGTGAAGTTAAAAAAAAGCGGAACCTTCACAGCAAAAACACTGTGAAGGTTACCTTCAGAGCATTTTACTGTGAAGTTTCAAGAGTAAAAAAGTGGTCTCACGGGTCTCACGAAAACAGGTTGGTCTCACATGATCCCAAGTCTCTCTCTCTCTCTCTCTCTATATATATATATATATATATATATATAGGGTTGGGTTCACGTTAGACTAGTTTGTTTTCGTGAGACCTGTGAGACCACATTTTTACACGTAAACTTCACAGCAAAAACACTATGAAGGTTAGAAAAAAGTCGAACATTTACAGCAAAAACATTGTGAATGTTAAAAAAGTGTAAAAATGTGGTCTCACGAAAATAGACTGGTCTCACATGATCCCAAGCCTCTCTCTCTCTCTATATATATATATATATGTATGTATATATATATATATATATATAACCACAATTTTGAAACATTAGTTTAGCCTTGAATCATGAGTTTGTGTGGTTATTTTGCAAGTTAACTAATATATAAAGTTGAAGGTTTATATGGTGTATTAGCAAAGATCGAATGGAAAAATAATTGCACATGTATTAGGTTTTTACACCCATATACTCAGAATTCATTACAAAGCTTGGAAAATTCTTGACTGAACAAAGAAATACAATCATTTGTAAATAATGTTCATTCGTATATCCAAATTGTTGTTTAGTTTTCGTGATGCACTCATCTGTATATCCAAACTGATTGTCACTCTTGAAAACTAAACAGATACCTTAATATGTTAGCTATCAGTTCATTCAATTTTTTGCATTTTCTATATCAGACCAAGGAAAATGAATTAGTAAAAAAGAGAGGCTAAAAAAGTACTATTATAAAAAACAGAATTTAGTTAATATATTATATTTTTAAAGATTTATGTCAATTATACGTTAAAATACTATACTTGATTCAAATTGTCTCACGACATTCTGAACCTAGCTCACGCACCGCTTTAATGGGTGACACTACTCTTGAACACCCGTGGTCGGACCTTCTTTTCTTTTTCGAGAATCTATACATCCCTTATCGATGTATAAACAACTATCTCTCAGTTTTTACTTATTTTATATTATTTATCAATTATCTTTTATCAAACATGATTTATTCAACAACTAACTTATCAACTAATTTATCTGAATCATTTTCATTTGAAATTTGACAATTTTGATGATAACCCCGTGATGGGACTTGAGCCTACATCTACATTATTTGGTACTGATTAGAGATCTGAAGTGGTTGATAAATTTGGCATAATCACCATTAATGATGGTCCTTTTATGTGTTTGGTGGCCAATTGACCAATTCATTGGATGAGGGTTTGATTTCTTCTGTCCGCCATCTTCACCCTGAACCTGAACCTGAATCCATACAAAATCGTGATTAGATTTTGATTTTTGAGCAGAATGTACCACCACCACTCCTCAAGGTTGATTCAACCAGGGGAAGCCTGCATAGATGTTGCTTCTCTTCATCGGGCTATAGGTGTTGGTCTGGGTGGAGACCCTTGCCTCCTCCTTACTTCTGATCCTAAACCTCGCCTCCGTTGGACTGCTGACCTTCACGACCGTTTTGTTGATGCCGTTTCTCAGCTTGGTGGCCCTTCTAGTTAGTTTCCCTTTCTTATTGCTGCTTATCTGTTTCCACTTTTACAATTATGTTAAGCTATTTGTATGGCTGAAGCTGCAGCATCATGTGTTTGGCTTTCTTCGTTTTTCATTCAGGTTGTCTGTATTTTGTTCCTTTCTTTTTTTTCTCAATAAAGAAGGGTATAACACTGATCGAAATATAATGATGCCTTGATGATTTACTATGAGACAACTAGCTTGAAAGAAACGAAAAAGGTCAAAACCCCATCTTTTTATATGATATCAGCATTTGAGAATGTTTCAACTGGGATCATCTTTTACATGATGCTGACTTATGGCATCTAGATGTCAGCATTAGAGAAAGTTTCAACTGGGATCAGCTTTTCTTACTTGAACTTAATTCTTAGTTAAGTTCTAAGCATGTGTCAACTCTCACCTGATGTTTGATTGTCCAGTCTGTTATTATGTCAATTCTTATTTAAGATTGTGTTGTATGCTAAATCTTCTGCATAATTAACTTGTCTGGGCTATACTAATTTCTCTCTCAAAAATATAGTAGGGAATTATCAAGCACACATCTTACAATGTCAAACTGGATCGACTAATCATCCTTTAATCACATAGCAAATAAATAAGGTATTGGGGTTGGGTCTATGGAAGCATGGACGAAACGGTTATGGCCCAACTGAATATAAGCAGAAGTCTTATGGCCATTGCTTGTTAATCTAGCCTAAACTGTGGGCCAAGCAATCACTACAAAACTGAAAGACAACTACATGTGTATTACTTTCCTTATGTGGCCAACAGGCAGCATGTAAGTACTACAAATACTCTCATTTGATTTGCTAGATAGAAATTGTTAATCAAACCCAATTCCCAAATATGAGACAGTTTGATTATGTCAATGGTTATAAGGTGAAGATGTTAATGGAACATGTAATTGTCCTGAATTGTTGAATAGAAATGCTGAAAATCATATCTATTGCAGATATTAAACAGAACCAAACTCAAGCTATAGCTGGCTATTGCAGCCACAGTAAAACAGTCTCACAAGTTGAAGGCATCAATTATTGCAGTGATACAACAAACTGCAAACTGTGGGGCTTGATGGAGATAAATGTATATCAGAAGCAGTTTCAATGTAGATTCTGGTATTTCCCTTTTAGTTGCATCTGACCATCTCCATCACTATAGAAGTGTCTGGGCTCTCCCATGATTTTCCAATGAGAATTTCAAAAAGTTATTGGATTTCATATTTTGTTATCATGGCATCAGAGCATTGATACTTCTCCATCAATGGTTCTTCCATCAGTATTGGTGTTTTTCCAATCAACCCATAGATGCTTTTCATCATCTACACCCTCATACCTCTGAAAGCCCTAGTTTGATTTTGATTCAAAACATCTCAATGTAACATAAAATTTTGGTACCTAGAGGAGTTGTATGAAGATAGTGTCATTTAAAGAACTGGTTGAGTATCAGTATCACAGAGGGTGTTTTCACAATTTCTCCGAAGGACTTGAGTTTTGTGGCCACATTGGGGGAGGATCGATGGCATGGTTATCTCCTGGGTCTTCAACGTGATTTCTGATACTAACGGCCTCACCTATGCATGATAGGCCTTTGAAGTTTAGAATGGGTTGCATTAAAGGGTTCGGGTATTGGTGTGCCACAGAATTTTCCATGATTTATGTTTCATCTTTCGTTTCCTGAATTAGAGAAGAATCTATACTCTTCAAATCACCATGCAGGAAAGCATTCTTCACATAAAGTTGCTGCAATTCCCAATTCAATTTGATTGCAAAGGAGATGATGGGTCTTACACCCAATTCAGCTTGAAGAAGTTTCTTGATCATCAATACCCTAGAGTGAAACGTAATACTACAAGACACCCTATACTTTTCGACAACTCCATCCAGACCATGTTTGATTACAGTTCACCAAGTTATTTGGGACATGATTTGAAGACTATTTTTGTAAAACCCCTGCTTTCAAGAGTTTCTTCCCACTTTTGAGATTGTACAGGTTTCTATTAAGCATTAAGAATAGAAACCAAATGCAAGGAAGAAATTGAACATCAATAATGTGCTTGCATGTACATTGATTCTCAAGTGGACTTTTACAAGGAACAATGAGAATACCTAAAGTATGATCTTCACTATTGTTGCTTGAATTTGAAGGATGGTCGGCGTCAGGATATGATAGTATGGGTTCACAGTCTTGAAAAACATGAGTCTCAATGGCAGAAGTGGACTTTGGACAAGTCCTTGAAGCATTGAGTTAGAACCCTTTCAGACTTGTCATTATGTAGACCGTGTTTTTGGTAAAGTTGCTGCATCAAGCCAAGTCAAGTTCTCATCTAGGAGATCTAGATCCTCACATACAGGCCGATGAATTGGGATAAACTCATCCATCGATAGCAATCCCTTCCCAGTATGCTTTATAAGCAGCAATGATATCCATTCAAGAATGGATTATAAGAAATTAGGTGAGAAAATAACAAGAAGGTTGTAGGATGCAATTGGGTATGTACAAGAAGGAAGAAATCAGACTACAGCCGGCTAAAACAGGAGTCCTTGTCATAGGCTTTCAGGAGATATTTGAACCCATCAGTCAAAAAGGACATGTTTCCTTTTTCTGTATAGAGAGGATGGGGATGAATCTATGTTAGCTGGATGTCAAAAATGCTCATCTTCCATTCTGACTTGGATGAGAGGTATATATAGAGACCCCCTTCAAAATCTTCCTTTTTAGACCCAAGAAGATCATTTATGGTCCAAAGTTGTCCATACTCCATAGGAGCAATGACTTTTATATTCTAATAGCCGTAACTCTATGTTTAGTTACAATAAAAGCCATGTGGATCAATCCAAAGCTTCACCAAAGATGGTCTGTTGCAGGGTCACAGTGGTTATCATATTTTTCCTAAGACAGTTGCACACCTTGTCATAAAATTAATGGAGAAACCAATTATTTTTTAGTGGAAGGGATGGTGATTCAATATCTGTACATGAGAATTGAGGAGCCTCTGGATTTTTCTACTTGCTATGCCTCTAGGATTCTGTAGTGTGAATAGAAGGATCCTTACTGATCAAGCCCTCATTGGACTTCAAACTGGAAGAAAGAACACAGTGATAAGTGTTGTGCACCACAGGGCGTGGACACATTACGTCCGAGATGTCATGCATTGTCTCATCATAGCAGGTCCCGGAAGTCCGTAGTCTTCAACCTATGATAGACATACGAGTGATGAAGAAAGTGGACTAACCTTCTACTTATCACTTTGTTAGCTTAAACAACTAAAACCTGATAAGAGGTAAGCTTTGATGGAGCACAAGGACTCCTGAAAAGGAGAAAGCCATAGAAATTTAGAATAAATAATTGTAAATAATTGTCAATAACTCGTCTGAATACCCTTAAAAACAGATGTGGCATAATAAGTTTGCTACTATTACCCCTCACACTTGTTTAAGGGTATTCTCAATAACAGGCATCTACAGCTCAAATCCCCAAATAAAAATCTGAAACCTCATAACTACTGCACTTGATGAATGATTCTTGGGCATCTCTTTGACAGTGATTCTATTGTGTAACTTAATTGTTTAGTTCATTTAACATCATCTAGCAGACAGTTTTTAGCAATCTTTGCTGAATTCACTATTAGCTTCTTTGTTAGGGGTTGCAGATGATGCAGATTGACCTGTTGTTAGGGCTGTTTACCAAACACTTACAGGGTAAGCGCTTACCTGGCAAGAGTCACCGCCCTCGCTTACGTTATCGGGTAACATTCTCCAACATCAAAATGGATATTTGGTAAATGTTTCTACCTGGTAAGTGCTAACCTCGTAAGAGTCTTCTAAGATTCTCGGTCCTTGCTATGCCTCTTACCGGGTAAGATTCCCTTTCCTTGCCATGCTCACCCGAAACCTGGTAAAGTGACACTTGGTAATGGCTCGGTAAACGGCCCCTAACTTTCCCTTGTTATCACTGCGATTATCTTAAGTCCTCATATTTTGTCGAACCGATCTGGTTATAGAATTGGATCCAAGTAATGATATTAATGATACTTGCAGAAGCTACTCCAAAAGCTATTATGCGGGCGATGGGTGTAAAGGGTCTTACTCTCTTCCATCTAAAAAGTCACCTCCAGGTTTGCTTTCAAATTGAGCTATGTTAGATGCTCTTGCCCTGCAGTTAAGACAGTTTAGTTTGCCAAGTTATTTAACCAAATTTCTCTCTGTGTCTCTCCTTCCCTGGCTTTGTTGCAGAAATACAGACTAGGTAAGCAATCTGGGAAAGGTTTATGTGAACCCAACAATGATGGTATGTTTAGCTATAGCTAAAATAAGCTGGTGCAAGTGCATACGTTTCACATGCATGACACAGTTGAAAGAAAAACTTGTCAGTTGCTTAAATTTCTTCTCACTGTCACAATAAGGAAGTTTTGTCTGCTGTGCACCTGTGTGGCCATATCCTTCCCTATGATTACTTCATAAATATCTGACCATTGGTTAAAATGTCTACTTTTGCACACTTTTCAAAAGTCGGGCGTTTTCATGGAAACCTACGCTTTACTCTATGGGTAGAGGTGGGGTCTGCGTACTCCCACCCTCCCTAGACCAACACCTCCGGGTGGGATATATTGTGCTCATTTGGTTTAGTTTGGTCTTGGCATGAGTTCAATCAACTAGTTCTGGTGAAGAACTTTTTATTTATCCTTGTACGAAGAATATGGTGAGACGAATATTTTGATGTTTAAGCTGTCTTGTATTGCTTTTATCTAAGGACTCTCAGGTTTGTATCATATGGAGAGCCCCCAAGTGATGTGTTCTTCTCAAAGCCTGGAAACTACTCATGTGAACGAGTAAGAGAAATGGCCTGCTTCTTTTTCCAAAAATATACGATTTATGTGTGTCTGTTACTATGGTGCTCAAATTTCAGAGCTTTTATTTGATTATCAGGGGTTACGAAGTAAAGGAAGCATTGAGAGCTCAAATGGAAGTCGAAAGTAGATTACACCTGCAGGTTGAAGTAAGAATCCTCCATTTTCTATGATAAGTTATTAAGTTTGAAGTGATTTTTGTGGAATAACTGATCAAGCGGTTGAACTGGTAAGTTTCTTTGAGCAAGGGAAAAAGCTACGTTAGCGCATAGTGCTTCAGAAAACCCAAGGTTAGGAATGCATACGTGTACAGGCAAACTAGCTGATAAGCTAGTTGTTGGCAAATAGATCAGTCTCGTTTGGTAAAAGCTAGCTAATAATCAAGATGATGGTGTAAAATGACCAAAAGGAAAATTATAAAGGGCACTTATGTAAAATAAAAGGGTCATAATTGGAAGAAAAAAGCTCCAATAAGTTATCTGAAATGGCTTTTCAAAAAGGGGCCAAATGGAGTTTTTTCAATAAGCTAGCTTATGGTTGCCAGTCATATAGCAAAATTCTTTTGGAATGATGTGGACTAGACACCATTGTCTTAACTAAAAAGGTGTACAAACTTGGGTGATTCTGTGTAGTTCTGATAGTGCAGGCTGAGAAACACTTGCAGAAACACCAGGATGCAGAGAAAAGGTATCTGATAATGCTAGAGAAGGCCTGCAAGATGCTTGCTGATCAAATCATCGGAAGTGAAGAAATGAATGGCTCTCAAACGGAATATGCTGAAGCTGAAAAGCGATCAGGCGTGTAGCACAGATTGTACTGACGAAAGCTGCTTGACTTCACATGAGAAGCCTCTACTGCTGCGGGGTCGGTTTGCCTTTTGAAAGACATAAAGCCGGGGAGAAGAGGTGACGTCGAAGTCGATCTGTTGGAATGTTCTGTTTGTAGTTTGAGGAAAGTCTGGGTGTCTAACAGGCTTCTCTAGTTTTGTAGTATAATTATATGGAATCTTAACATGCTAGTAGATGTCAAATGGATGTGGGCTATATTACCTTTTGTTTGTTTATGGTACTTTTTTTAAATCAAATAAGATGATGTTCAAAATTCTCCTTGGGTTGAGGGTTACAACCAACAGGGTGGTGTTTGATTGGTTTGAATTGGCTCCTAAGGTCAAAAGAATCCAATGAGAGATAAAAGTCCCTTTGCAGCCACGGAGGTTCAAATGCAGTGACTCCGTGGGTGGTTGCCTTGGGATTAGTCGGCTCGCATAGTGGGTTGGATAAAAAAATGGAAATTCTATCTTTGTATATATAAACAGAACAACAATGTAGAATGAAATGGTACGATGAGATTTGAGAATACTGAAATCCTAAATTGCGGTGTTACAATCGTAATCTCACACGGTTAGGAGACAAAAGATTGAGAAATATTTAAGGGGGAATGATGCATATGAAAACTAAAAAAAGTTGAATCTATCGTTTTCTCCATCAATATGAATAACGAAAACAATACCATAATTAAATATTTTTTATACTTAAATTTCATAATACTATTTCAAGCCTACAATCTTCATTTTATATGTATACATACATATATATATATAGATCTTTCATATCTCCATCAATGTATGATATACAGAACTCAACCACAATTCAAGAAATGAAGAATACTCTCTCCTTAGGATGCTACCATATTCATTGCAAGTTTTACTCTAAGATATATAAAGATATAAAGATAAAAATAAGAATTACTAATTGGTTTTGTCTTCTGGTTGGCTTTTATTTCAACCATGGTTTTTTATTACTATAATTCTCATGTTTAAGGTTATTTAAATGTAAAATATATATATCTTCATTGGTATTATTTCTTGTAAGGAAAAGAATTTCATACATTTTTTATGCAAAAATAATGTTTTGACATTAAAAATTGTTCAAAAATGGTTAGTTGCAAGCAAATGTGCAATATATTAACCGTTATAATGAGTGTACACAAAATTAGTCTTTTCCAATTTTGCATTTTAGCTTATAATGCTTGTTTTACGACTTAATTGTTAACGGATTATGAAATAGATTGCACATAAAAATTACGATTAACACAATTATTCAAAATTTGAGAGTATTAAAATCTCATAAATCTTCATTATATTTGGTTGTTCATTTAACATATTAATGATCATAAAATATGTCCTTTTTTTAATTAATTTTTTAAAGTTGCTGGAAAAAATGAGGTCAGCCAAAAAAGAAGTTTGTAAATTGTCGCAAACCCTTTTAATTTTGAAAGAAATAACCTCCTCTCTTGATGTACACACCATCTCATTTCAGTGGATTATATATATTCTCATCAACATGGGACAACCGAGGTAACATCAAAAAATTTTGTATGTCACTTTTATAAGATTGTTTTACAAAAATGAGGTTGGCCAAAAAGAATCAACACAATAAATTGTCACAAACCCTACCCTGTTAGTTTTGAAAAGGATTCCGTCTTCTTTTTAATATAAACATCATCTCATTTTATTAATTTATATTCTCACTAATGTAGAACAACCAAAGTAACACCTCAAATTTTGATATATATATATATATATATATATATATATATATATATAGGGTTAGGTTTACGTGAGACCAGACTGTTTTCGTGAGACCATATTTTTACACTTGAAACTTCATAACAAAAACACTGTGAAGGTTACCTTCACAACATTTTGCTGTGAAGTTTCAAGTGTAAAAAGCTTGTCTCATGGGTCTCATGAAAACATGCTGGTCTCATGTGATCCCAAATATATATATAGGGGTCTATTCAAGGGAGAACTGAGTTGTTTGTGGTAACTGTGAGAACCAATATTAACCACAAATCAATAGATAAATTAGGAAATTTATAAATTTGGAAATTTTAAATTAAAATCTTAATGCAAAGATATTTTTGGTATTTTAAAACTCTCCTCTCTCCTCTCTTCTCTCTCCGGCCACCGTCCTCCGGTGATACCACTATGATACCACTGTGATACCTAAAAATATTGACTCTGTTAAACAAAAGATACATTGTGATACCTAATCATATATAAGATGCATAGTGATACCACTGTGTTACATCTTCGATCGACCACACAAACGACATCAATGTGATACCCAAGCACATATATGATGCATTGTGATATCATTGTAGTATCACCGGAGGACGGTGGCCGGCGGACGGTGGCCGGAGAGAGAAGAGAGGAGGGAGGAAAGTTTTAAAATACCAAAAATATCCTTGCATTAATATTTTAATTCAAAATTATAAATTTCTTAATTTATCTATTGATTTGTGGTTAATATTGGTTCTCACAGTTACCACAAACTAATTAGTTCTCATTTGATTAGGCCCCTATATATATATATATATATATATATATATATATATAGCGATCAAATGAAAATCACTTCAATTTGTAAAAACCGTAAAAATTACTCTCATCCATTGTTAATCTTATGAAATTTTTTCATAAAATTCTTAATCTTGTGAAATTGTTTCATATAGTACTTTTTTTGATGAAGTTGTTTCATATGTAGTTATGAAATTGTTTCATATACTACTTAATGAAACTGTTTCATGTATTTCTCTAAAATTAAAATAATGAAGATGATAATATCCGTGATTAACACCCTCCACAATAAAAATGGTTAATCAGCCTCTCATAATTACAAAAAAATGAACAAAATGAAAAATTATAATTGATTGAATGAAGTTTTCACGGTTTTTACAAATTGAGTGGTTTTTATTTAAACCAACCCTATATATATATATATATATATATATATATATATATATATATATTGATTTCATTTATTATCTCCTCCTTTTATATATACTCACAAACATTTGTTATAATGATAATAGTAATAACTTTTCTTTTGTAATTTTTTTTTTTTTTTTTGAGAGAATGAGGCAACTATATATTTTTAAAGAAATATTTTTTAGAAAATTAAGATGCCCAAAAGTTAAATTTAACCAACTTAAGAATTTTGAATTTAAATTATTTATCTCCTTCTCCATAATAATATATATTCTTTTTGCAAAACCGACGCAACGGAAATGGGCCAACTATATATTTTTTAAACAAATATATATTTTTTTTTTTTGCAAAAAAGGATTTGGTTTAATGAGTCAACTCTATATTTTTAAAGAAATATTTTTTTAGAAAAATAAGGTGGCTAAAAGTTACATCTAACAAACCCAAGCATTTCATATTTCAATTCATCATCTCTTCCGTTTATACACTCACTGATATTTGTTACACATTATTCTCTTCAATCAATGTAGGACAACCAACTTAAACAACAATCCAATTCCTTATCTCCTCTTACATACCGACTCTTTTAAAAAAAAAAACCAATTTGGCTAAAATGAGTCAACTATTGATTTTTAAACAAATGTTATTTCTGGAAAAGAATGATGGTTAGAATTTACGTCCAACCAACCCAAACATTCCACATTTCTTCCTTTTATATAATCACTAATATTTTTCAAATATTTTTCTCTTCATCAATGTGAGACAACCAACTTTAAATACAATCTAATATTTGAGAAATTCTCAAACCACATTGTGCCACATCATTCACTCTTGGTTGCTCCTTTAATATATATATATATATATATATATATATATATATAGGTGGAGGTTCAAACGAGAACCCTTGTGATTTACGAAAACGCGAGAACAATTCAATAACCACAAACTTTTTTAATTAATAAATTAACTTTTATTATATATAAATAATTTAATAAGGGCAGTAATGTAATTAAGTAATTTTTATAATTTTTATTTTATTTTAATTAATCAGGATTATCTTCACGTTTCACGTCTTCTTCTCCTTCGATCACGTCTTCTTCTCCTTCATGCGTCTCCTTCATTCAAACGTATTTTCTTTCTCGTTCATCATAATCTACACATAGTCGATGGATGACTTGAATGTTGTTGGTAAGGAAGTTTGTTCAGGATCAAGTTATTCAAGCGATGATTCTGTGGGCTTTTCTCAAGATTGTTTTCTTGAAGACAACTTTTATGAAAGTAGTTCTGATAACGACGAAGAAGGTACGATGTGATAACATTAAAATATATCATCAATTTTCATGAATGGTTTTTTGGGG
>NC_037539.1:36181959-36183217 GCF_001531365.2 Cynara cardunculus var. scolymus
GTAGTCGACATATATCAATTGGAAGCGATAGTCGTGTGGACAAATTATCCAATGACGTGTATCTTGAGGTTGGTCAATGTTTAATGAATTTTAAAAGTGAYGAGGATAAGATAACTGCCTTTCTTGACAATATACGTTCGTGGAAGTCAAATATGCTAATCGGTGTATATGAGAAACTTGATTTTACCAATAAAGATGATGTGATTCAGTCGTTGGTAGGTGTTCCTCAGCCGGAGAAAATCGATATTCTTCCTCCTCAAGGCATTCGTAACAAAGGTTGTGGCACTAGTAAGCGTTTGATTGGGGCTGGTGAGAGAGCCATAACAAAAAGCAAACAACCGAAAAGACTATGTCGAGGATGCAAGGAGTTTGTCAATCATGATATAAGAAACTGCCCTGTGAGGAAAGCCTCTTCCAATTAACTGTTTTCCATCTTGTAATGAATTATGTTTTGTTTTTTAATGAATTTGACAACATTGGATCATATTATTTTATTTAGTTCTTTCGAATGTGGATGTGAATGATGGTTAGTTAAAAATGATGATCAATCACTGTTACACGGTGTTTTTTTTTTAATATAATGCTTTCATATCAAACTTTGGTTGTACTTCAATTTTAAGGTATCACATGTGATTACCTTGTGTATCACTTTTCATATATGCTGCAATATGTTTTTTTTGTTATATGACACATTGTATCCAATAATAAAACACTTTTGTACTTGATAATTATATATGTTTTTGGGTTTTTGGAATCTTCTTAATTTATGGATCTTATGTACGTGATATATTCGTCTATGTCCTGTGATATTTTTTAACGTATCACAGTTAAATAGTAAATTATGTTATTGTTGTGTGATTAGAAAAATAACCTTGTGCTGTATTTTATAGCAAATATTGTTGGTCGACACAAGTGATAAATGTTGTGTATAAGCTCACACCATGCTTATGCTTACGAAAATACCATTTGTCATAGAAGTATAATTTCCAAAACACATGCGAATTCAACCCTTTTGTTTTCATTACAATCTGTCATTTGTTCTACTAGTGATGAAATAAAGAAATTGCTAAACTGCAAATGAAACGAACAAACATCCAACTTCCTATATCTTTCTACCTATTTAATATGATCCAAAACGCATCTCCCTTTTATTGAATGCATATGTGAGGATTGATTATTTCAGATTATCATCCAGTTCATCAAATTCAAGTGCTTGTTTGTAAAGTGTTTCCTTTAAAATGTTGTCATTTGAAAGCAG
>NC_037539.1:36183652-36185923 GCF_001531365.2 Cynara cardunculus var. scolymus
GGGAAAAAAATCTGCAAATGAATGCCATTAGCATATTTCAAGCATTTATGTCGCCCCTTGTTTAATATTTGTGTAGTTAGTAYAATTATAAAGAAAATATACCATATCTACATTCCTTAAGGTTGCTAGCTCCTTATCGTTTTTCATTGCGGCCTCCAAGTTGGTTACAAACATAGTATACATGCTTTCGTAGCTCAATTTTAGCATGTCGTCCGTCTTTTTTGGTAAGTGATAAYGTTATATCAGTGACTCTAACAAAGAAATTTATATTAATTAATAAAATATTAATATCACATATCATTGTTGTAGTGTCACAAAATAACCTTCGTGGGGAAGACTTGCTTCTGTATTGTTCATTCTTGTTCAACATTGTAGCCCATATGTCGATCACCCCCCCATATATGAAAGTATCATCAACCATGCTTTTGAAAATATGACGTGGTGCATACTGACCCTCCGCTGTTAAGTATACCGGGTCCCTGTGAGGTAATAAATTATTTGATTACTAGATTTCCATATGAACATAAATCTCAATAGAGTTAATAAGCAACAACTGCTTTTGACACCCAAAATCTTGATGCCATCGACTTACGAGTGATCACAGATCACTGTGATAATGGTGTGATAGATGTGTTAATTATGTGATAAATGTGTTAATGGTGTGATAAATGTGTTAATGGTGTGATAATTGTGTTACCGGGTTGATAAATGTGATAATGATGTGATAAATGTGATAATGGTGTGATAATTGTGTTAATGGTGTGATAAATGTGATAATGGTGTGATAATTGTGTTAATGGTGTGATAATGATGTGATAAATGTGATACTGGTGTGATAGATTTGTTAATGGTGTGATAAATGTGATTGATATACATAATTCGATCAAAAAGCAAGTGGATTGCTAGCAAATCTCAACTCAAACTACTTTTGCATCTCTTAAAGTGGTGTTTAGGTAGTGATGGAGTGTTAGTTCATATGATAGGAAAATGCAAATGCAAATGCAGAATTTTGCCGTAAACTTTGCTTCCTATATGTTTAAGTATGTTACTCCTTTATACTAAAGTTATTGTGTTTATTTGATAATCARATGTGATMHARTTAATCATKTGATAAAYATATGCAWATGTTAGTGTCAABTARTTKGATGAACYTAYATCTGAGMGCYTTCCATAGCGAATATTAGGTTAGAAAGGATTAACTCGACTTTTGTGTTAGGCCGGTGTGCGTCCACTTGTCTATTCATATACGGTGAACATATTTTTCCTCCTGCCTTTGAAGCTCTTGGACCAATGGGACCAGTGTATATCTCACTTATTGGTTTGACATTAAGAACCACATCATCATCCTCTTTGTTAGGAGCAATTTCCTTCGGCTCAGCAACTTCTTCGAACTCTTGGGTGAGACCTAAACTAAAATCCGGCATCTGTAACTTCTCATATATTTTAATTATTTTGTCTACCCCCTTAATTGTTTCTGGATTTGAGAAGAATTGTGTCGGTGTCTCAACAATCTCTTGTGCGCCCCCCGTAACACCTTGCCATGGATCACTAGTTGATGTTTTTTTTTGTTTCACAACTTTTAGCAAGTGACATGTTCATTGATGTATCAACGTCCATTTTGTCAATTACTACCAAATCTATCAACTTTTTTTCCCAAACATCAAACTCCACAGAGTTGGGGTATTTAGTCCTTCCTTTTTTTAGAATTTGATCGAAATCGCTCTTCAATGTCTTGAACATATTAAAAGTGTGTTCGACTTCATCCAAGTATCTCTGCACAAACCGACAAACAAATGACATGTGAATGTATTTTAAAAGTAGTTATTTAATTTCTTACTTTATGAAAATCATTTGTTAACTATGGTGCTTATATGTGTTAAGTAAAATGTGATAACCATGTGATAAATAAGCAATGTGGTTATTTTTTACATTATACATTAATCAATTTTGYCGTAMCTAGRTTGTGATATGCAAGAAAACTAAAATTCATTTGCATTAACGTAACTAGATTTGTGATAAGTCAVATGATTTGTAATTTGTGATAATGATATGATTACTATATGAATAATTTTGTGATAAGCATATGATAAGCAATCCATATTAACTGGTGCAAAATATTGATTAAAACAATACAAATAAGTGATTTTATCAGCGATATCACAGAAAATCACTAATTTAACCATATTGTATGTTTATCACATCCATATTGCATGATGTATGTATGTGATACATAAGCTATRTAATTATGTGATGAATAAGATATATCATTTC
>NC_037539.1:36189093-36192037 GCF_001531365.2 Cynara cardunculus var. scolymus
GAGAACTAATTGAAATCAGTCCATGTTATTAATATTCGATAATGTGAGTAGATTGAAGCAGTTGTACTTCACAGTTTTGAACCGATGGGTAATAAAASAAATGTTATTGAKTTAGYGTGATGTATAACAGTAATTATCACACCCAAATCACATGATGACACCAAAATTTTAACTTATCAACCAAAATCTTAACCCAAGTGATGTATACCAGTGAGTATCATACCCCTATTACATACATATCACACCCCTATCACATACGTATCACACCGCTATCACATAAGTATCACACCTATATCACATTATTATCACACCCAAATAATTATCACACCCAAATCAAAGTGCCCTAACCTAGTATTTTAACAGATAAAACATTAGTTATCAGTTCTCTAACATTTACATTCCCAAATTGTGTCTTGATATTATTTGAATATCACAACTAATCGATTAAAAACTTATTCAAAACGAGTAATTTTGAAAGATACCTTGAATTTGTCGGCTTGTTGCATGCAATGGCTTCTCGATTAGGTTCTTGGTCGATTGCGGTTACATTTTCTTGGTCGATCAATACGGTCGCCGTCTCTGTTCTTGCGCTTTGAAGATTAGCTTTTGTAATCGTAACCGTCTAGATGATAATGATAATATCAAAAGATATCGTGTTTAATGATAAGATTTTAACCGTTTTTAAGATAAATATCATTTCCATCTTTACCCTTTTTAATTTTAAATTTTTTTGAATCTTTTTTAATTTTAATTTTAATTTTAAAAATCTTTTAATTTTATCTTTATCACAATATGTGGTTATTGAGTTGTTCTCGCGTTTTCGTAAATCACAAGGGTTCTCGTTTGAACCCTTCCATATATATATATATATATATATATATTAATTGATTACTTAATTTTTATTTTTTTAAAGAAAAGTGAGAGTAAAATGTAAAAGGACTAAAATGCCCTTATTTAACGGGTTGTTAATGACTATTAAAGACCAAATACAACTGCTTTTACAAACTACAAGGGCTATCTTGTATGTTCGAAATTGTTGGAATGAAAAATGTTACAACCTAAAAGATCGAGGAAAGCAAAAGTTTAGTATACTCTATAAAATATACTATAATATTTATTTTTAATAAAAAAAATTAAGAAGAATGGTATAAAGACGAAATTGTCCTTATGTTAACGAATTAAGAGTTATCATAATTGAAAGAAGGAACTCAAATCGTAGCAAAATGTCAATCATAAAGACATTCAATATAAATATTTTTGAAATTGAACAGGCATCCATATTTTAACCAAATCACAAGGACCAAATGGTGTTAATTTATAGGGGTGTTCAAAAAAACCATTGCATCGTTCAAACCGGTCGAACCAAGTCAAATTGAACTACTTGTGGCGGTTTGAGTGATCTGGTGGTGCGATCCCCTCTGAAAAATAACCAAAGTACTCGGTTTGGTCTGCTCTGGTCTGCGATTTGAACGTTTTTTTGAGCGATCTAAATAAACGACTGTAAAAAATACACACATATTAATTGTATTTAGTTTTCATGTTGTATGTTCAACTTTTATGTTCTAATTAGAAAAAGTTTGTCTATGACATTATATCACACCCCGTTAAAGCGGAAACACGAGATGTAACAGGTAAGCGAGTCACAGTAGCAGATATTAAATAACACCAATCAAGTTTTACAAAAATTTCGAATTTAACATCCATAGCCAAGTTGGAATAGAATACTTCTTTACAAAAACTTCAAAATGAACTTAATCGATGTCGTCACATATATGCTCCAAAACTTTATTTCTTACTTAAATCCTGAAAAGCATGAAACATAAAACAAGTCAACTACAAAGAGTTGGTGAGTTCACGAGTTTTCATATGCACAAAACTAAACAATGCATAAATCATTTACTTGCAAACTTATACATAAACTTTTTGCACATAATAAATGTAAATCTACCACGATGTTTAAAAACTTGAGACGCTACTAAGCCTTTCCTGACCAATGTGCCTCATTACTTTACGAACGACCATAAGTAGCCCATACACTCACTTAGGTCCCACAGTTCGTAGTAGTACTAATTCAGCGGTGGTCCAAATTCCACATGATTAGACTAATAAAAACATAGGTAATGTACACCCCTTTCTGGGTGGGATTGTCAACACAATAGCGGCTATCCACAATTACCACGGCCCGGGGATATGCCCGAGTTAACAAGTAGCGTTTACCGACAGGGACTTTATTTGGAAACATACTCCCAAGTACATCAATTTAACATTTATATCATAGTGCAAAACCGTCAATATTTCATGACATAAACAAGTATTGACTAAACAGTTCTTTAGTCCTTACATAAACAAATCTTGACTAAACAGTTCTTTAGTCCAACAGTTTTAAACAAATCTTGACTAAACAGTTCTTTAGTCCAACAGTTTTATAAATAAACAATATAGTTTGCATAACTTCATACTTTTCCCCCAGTTTAAATAAACAAAAAACATTAAAAGGGGGCCGTGAATACTCACAAGTTTGCTGATGAATATCCAAGAACTTTACGACGTTTGAAGCGCTAAACGTCYGCCCTAACCTTCCTAAACAGTCCAACATCCAGAAATTAGATCACCTATGGGTTCTCGATAAAGATAAAGTTAAGTATGTCTTATGTAATGCCATTGAGTTTTCATGATTTAAAGTTGATACTTTTGCCATTTGCTCTTTGAAGTAGACCAAAAAAATATATTTTAAAATCAAAGTTCTTTGCACGTAAAGCTGCCATTTGGACAGAATGTAAATTTTGTTTCTGGAATTTTTGGTCTCACAAATTACTGTCAAAAGTAACCTTCCAGAAGTCATTTTGTGTCCAAATTTTTATATCAACAATAATAATGAGTTAAACAGATTTTTCCCAAATATAAAGAATTTTGGATGGGTTTAAGGCACTCATTAATACCCTAC
>NC_037539.1:36192407-36195920 GCF_001531365.2 Cynara cardunculus var. scolymus
TTTTCAAAATACATCTTTTCATGATTAAATTTCACATGCAATGAGGTTTCCTCCTACTTTCTTAGAGTTCAAAGTTCGTGGATCATATATTATCATCATTTCGAAGACATTTTCATGTCTTTGATATAAAATATCCCTTTTTGAATTCTCCAGAAAATTTAATTACAAAGAATGAGAAGTAGGTGTAGAAAACGAGAATCTTTGTTATTATATAAAGGCAAGATAACTAGACTATTACCTTTTGCTTGAAATCTTGTTTATTCTTCAAGATTGACAGATTTCTTTAATGATGCTTGAAGATGAAATCGGTTGGAGGGGTACGGTTTAGAGAGAGAGAGAGAGAGAGAGAGAGAGAGAGAGAGAGATTAGAGAGAGAAAAGGTTTATGCAAAATGAGGATGAAAAATGAAGTTTTCAAATAATGTAGGGTATTTATATGTGGGTTTTAACTGTGGATAAAAGGGCTGGTCTCTTAAGGCCCAAGTCCATAAAGAAATATTTTATGTTTCCTTTAAACAAAATAAAGCCCATTTAATTTATAACTAAAATATAATTTGTCAAATATTGATAAAAATATCATTATTAAATCAAAGTTCCACATTTTTGGAAAAATTATTTGGACATTCAAATGAGACTTTTATATTTTAATTTGGACTTATAATATCAACTTTATTATATTTGGAGCATTTTTAATATATTTGGCATTATATAAGTTAACTTTATCAGTTACCCGTCGAAACAAGGTTTTCTGAACTATAATTTGGGAACTAAGTCAGATGAATTCTAATCAACATGACTAGATCCTAATAAAATGTAGTTCTAAATATAGAATCCCTATAAAGGTGCTAACCTGACGATCCAAAAATAACGGATGTCACAGTCTCCTCATGCCAGAAGAATTTTGTCTCGAAATTTTATTCGTCAAATCCTAGATCATGACTCGTTTGAGAACAAGTGGGGATACTTGCTTTTCATAAAATCCTCTCTTTCCCACGTGTACTCCGGTTCATGCCTCGAAGTCCAATGAACTTTTACAATTGGGATTTTGCTATGCTTCAACTGCTTGACTTCTCTATCCATGATTTCTATTGGTTTTTCAACGAAGCGCAGATGATCGTTAATTTGTACATCTCCCAACGGTATGACCAGTGTTTCATCGGTTAAACACTTTTTGAGATTTAATACATGAAATGTATCATGAATAGCGCTCAGCTCTTGTGGCAGTTTCAACTTATATGCCACTGGTCCAATTCTCTCAGATACTTCAAATGGACCAATATATCGGGGGACCCAATTTCCCTCTTTTTCCAAAACGAATTAATCCCTTCCAGGATGAGACTTTTAAGAGTACTTTATCTTCTTTTTGAAACTCTAATGGTTTCCTTCGGTTGTCAGCATAAYTTTTCTGGCGATCTCTTGCAGCCTTGAGTCGATCCTTRATAGKTACAATCTTGTCAGTAGTCTCCTGGATAACATCAGGCCTAGTTAATTTCCGATCGCCAATTTCTAGCCAACTGAGTGGAGATCTGCACTTACGTCCGTATAATGCTTCATAAGGCGCACACTGAATACTGGCATGATAGCTGCTGTTATATTCAAATTCGACTAACGGAAGGTGCATATCCTAGCTTCCACCAAAATCTATGGCGCATGCGCGTAACATGTCTTCCAGAGTCTGGATTGTTCTTTCCGTCTGTCCATCCGTTTGAAGGTGGTATGAAGTACTTAGATCTAGAAGTGTACCCAACCCTCCTTGAAGTGATTGCCAAAATCTTGACGTAAATCGACTGTCCCTATCCGAGATAATAGAGATAGGTAATCCATGTCGAGTAATGATTTCATTTATGTAAATCTGAGCCAGCTTCTCCATCTTATAATCTTCTCAGATCAGTAGAAAATGAGCAGATTTCGTCAATCAGTCTATAATCACCCATATTGTATCATGCCCTTTCCCAGTTCTAGGCAACTTTGTGATGAAATCCATTGATATTTGTTCCCACTTCTATTGGGGAATCTCGGGTTGTTGAAGTAGACCAGATGGTTTTTGGTGTTCAGCCTTGACCATTGCACAAGTTAAACACTTGCTTACATATAGTGCGATGTCTTTCTTCATTCCAGGCCACCAATAGTGTTCCTTAAGATCCTTGTACATCTTATCCGCTCTCGGGTGGACTGAGTATTTTGATCGATGGGCTTCATCCAAAATTATGGATCTAAGATTGCCAATCTTAGGTATCCAAACCTTGTCTCCCAAGTAATACACTTCATCTAATTTCAGCTGAAACTTAGTCTCTATGTGGTGTAGGGTCTCATTCATCAAAATCTCCTTCTTTAATGCTTCCTTTTGATCCTTGAGAATTTGTGCCTTCAGACTTGTGTTTACTATTGCTCCTAAAGCCCTCACCCTTATTGGTTTCACTATTTCCTTCCTACTTAGAGCATCGGCTACCACATTTGCTTTGCCGGGATGGTACTTGATTTCACAGTCGTAATCACTAAGCAGTTCAACCCATCTTCTTTGTCTCATATTTAACATTTTCTGATTGAAAATGTGTTGAAGGCTTTTGTGATCAGTGAACACAGTGCACTTGGTACCATAAAGGTAGTGTCTCCAAATCTTAAATGCAAATACCACGGCGCCTAATTCTAGGTCATGCGTAGTATAGTTCTTCTCGTGCACTTTGAGTTGCCTTGAGGCATATGCAATGACTTTATCTTTTTGCATTAGTACGCATCCTAAGCCTTGATGTGATGCGTCACAATATACCACAAAGTTTTCCGAACCTTCTGGTAAAGATAAAATAGGCGCATTACATAACTTATCCTTAAGAGTCTTGAATGCCTCTTCTTGTTTTTCTCCCCAAACAAACTTCTTGTCTTTTTAAGTTAAGGCTGTGAGTGGTTGCGTAATTTTTGAAAAATTAACAACGAATCGCCGATAATAGCCTGCTAAACCAAGAAATTGTCGAATCTCTGTCGGGGTTCTCGGGGTTTCCCATTTCTTAATGGCCTCAATCTTTGCAGGATCTACCTGAATCCCTTTTTCATTAACCACGTGACCAATAAATTGCACTTCACGAATCCAGAATTCACATTTGGAGAATTTTGCGTACAATTTCTGGTCCCTAAGTAGCTCTAATATCATCCTCAAGTGTTGCTCATGATCCTTCTTACTTCGTGAATAAATTAGTATGTCGTCTATGAAAACGATTACAAATTTATCCAGGTATGGTCTGCAAACCCTATTCATCAGATCCATAAAGACCGCCGGTGCATTGGTTAGCCCGAATGGCATAACCAAAAATTCGTAATGACTGTACCGAGACCTAAATGTTGTTTTGGGGGTGTCTTCTTTCGAATTCTCACTTGATGATATCTGGATCGTAGATCGATCTTTGAAAAGTATACAACACCTTGAAGTTGATCGAACAAATCATCGATTCTAGGAAGAGGGTATCTATTCTTGATGGTCAACTTATTAAGTTCCCTATAATCAATGCACATTCTCATTGAC
>NC_037539.1:36196770-36198629 GCF_001531365.2 Cynara cardunculus var. scolymus
CCTTGTTTTCTCTATGGGCAAACATTTCTTATATGGTCTGGACTCCCACAA
This sequence comes from Cynara cardunculus var. scolymus, assembly GCF_001531365.2. Lineage (NCBI taxonomy): Eukaryota > Viridiplantae > Streptophyta > Magnoliopsida > Asterales > Asteraceae > Cynara > Cynara cardunculus. Next base: position 36,196,822 of record NC_037539.1, read on the forward strand.
TCAAAACACAATCGCTTTCGGCAATCATTTGCGGAATGACCCCCTCTGTGGGATCTTTGACAAATGATGCAATTCCCCAAGTGCGGATATTTGCATTTATTGCACTTAGGCTTGCTTCCTTGGTTTACCATCTGGGTCTGTACCCCAAAATTTTCTACTACTTTCCTGTTCCTGTCAAACCTTCCCCCAGGTCTTTGGTTCTCATGCTCCTCCATCTTTCTCTTTCCTTTGGCGAATTCTCCGGACTGTACAACATTATTTGTGAGCTTGGTGGCAATGTCTAGTGCCTCCTGAAGGGTCTTTGGGTTTTCCGAGGTGATATTTCCTCGAATCTTTGGAGACAATCCCCAAATATATCTCTCGATTCGAACTTCCTCGGGTGTCACCAAATGTGGCATTAAATTTGCTAGCTCATGGAATCGAGCAGTATATGCCGCTATGTTTTCCCCTTTCATCTCGTGGTTCCATAACTTCATTTCCAACTTTTGGAGTTCACTTCTTGGACAATATTCGTCCTTAAGTAATTTCTTGAACTCCTCCCATGAAAGTTGGTTGGCAGATTCCCGACCCCTAGTCTGAACTAATGTGTTCCACCATGTCAGCGCTCGCCCTTGCAGTAAACATGCAGCATATTCTACTTTGTTTGCTTCTGTGCATTTACTGATATGTAGGACAGATTCCATACCCTCTATCCAAGTCAATAATCCTACAGCCCCCTCAATTCCATGGAATTCCTTTAGGTTGCAGGATCTGAAGGATTTATAGGTGCATTCCCGGGGTGTTCTAGGCTCAGAATTGGTTGATTGGTTAGCATTTAGTCCTGCCGCTACCTGACTGACAATGTTGGGGAGTGCAGCCAATAGGTGTTCTGATACGAGTCATGCAACTTCAGGGTTTTCTCTTCTTGGCGGTATTTTCTAAGACCTAAGTCAGAAGGGAAATTTTGTCATTTTCATGGCAATATCAAGGGTAATAACTTCCAGTCATCTAAATGATGCAAAGGATATTCATCGTATGGATAACATTCAAGCATTTATATAACTGAACAGAATAATCTTATATTCAACCATAACTTGATGTAGATAAGCATTTTTCAAAAGACATCATAAGTTCATGGTTGTTTACAGCCCACCAAAACAAGATCTTAGGTTTCATAGCAAAAGAGTGAATATTCTATCACTAGTCAACATTTCTAGAGTAACAGCCAACCAATCACTATTCCTAGCATCAGCATCATCATCCCACTCACCACCAAGCACTTGTACAATCTCCTAATCTCCCGTCTCGCAGCAATGACATCATCCGAGGTTCTCATCATACGTTGGTGGTGTATTTCCATCACATCAGATAGGTTGTTCAAAATGTGGTGGTGATATCCTAGCCGGGTCTGGTGAGTTTGAGTATCTAATGCGATTCTCCGCACCCACTCTCGTTCAGCCAGATTCATGCCCTAAGTGTAGGATGCAGGTACTCCGGTCACTACCTGAGAGGTCCTGCTCCCATGCTGCAGTTGGGATGACTCCCCTCTAACTCTAGTGGAATTCTCAAAAGTCACCCGTCGAGGTAGTGGAACACTTTTCCTAGACGTGACTCTAATCCTTGAACCATGAAAGGTTTGAGGTGGAATATCGGGCACTGGTTCCGATGGGGGCAATATGGATGCAGGTGGTGAAGCAGGTGTCTCGCTAGTTGCTGTGTCCTCATGCTCATAAGGGTCTACCTCTTCATTGATGGATGAGCTCCTTCTGGATCGGCGAACCACATAACCGGATTCGTCTGCCGAATATTCACTAGGAGCAGATGATGCC
>NC_037539.1:36199989-36205560 GCF_001531365.2 Cynara cardunculus var. scolymus
GCTTCTGGTTCAACATGAACACTTAACAATATAAAGGATTTTCTAATCCTTCACCTCTTGTTGGTCTAGGGCAATGGATATTCATAATTTATGCAACACACACAAAATCATGCTTTTCACAATCATTTCTTAACTGGAGCATATTTTTTAAACAACCGATTAAGTTCTCTATTATATGTAAATTAAACATAGGTGATCAGGCTTTATTTAATTGACATATAATAATGTGACCCGCTTTGAATATATATAAGAATATTTTTAAATCACTTGAAATCTGTTTTGAAAATATTTGGTTATAGTTTGTGGTTTTTAAGGAAAAACCAGTGTTCTCTATAATTGATGCTCTGATACCAAATCTGTCACACCCCGTTAAAGCGGAAACACAATATGTAACAGATAAGCGAGTCACAGCAGCATATATTAAATAACACCAATCAAGTTTTACAAAAATTTTGAATTTAACATCCATAACCAAGTTAGAATAGAATACTTCTTTACAAAAACTTCAAAATGAACTTAATCGGTGTCGTCACATGTATGCTCCAAAATTTCATTTCTTACTTAAATCCTGAAAAGCATGAAACATAAAACAAGTCAACTACAAAGAGTTGGTGAGTTCACGGGTTTTCATATGCACAAAACATTACAATGCATAAATCATTTACTTGCAAACTTATACATCAACTTTTTGCATATAATAAATGTAAATCTACCACGATATTTAAAAACTTGAGACGCTACTGAGCCTTTCCTGACCAATGTGCCTCATTACTTTACGAACGACCGTAAGTAGCCCGTACACTCAGTTAGGTCCTACAGTTCGTAGTAGTACTAATTCAGCGGTGGTCCAAATTCCACATGATTAGACTAATAAAAACATAGGTAATGTGCACCCCTTTCTGGGTGGGACTGTCAGCACAATAGCGGCTATCCACAATTACCACGGCCCGGGGACATGCCCGAGTTAACAAGTAGCGTTTACGGACGGGGACTTTATTTGGAAACATACTCCCAAGTACATCAATTTTAACATTTATATCATAGTGCAAAACCATTAATATTTCATGACATAAACAAGTCTTGAGTAAACAGTTCTTTAGTCCTTACATAAACAAGTCTTGACTAAACAGTTCTTTAGTCCTTACATAAACAAATCTTGACTAAACAGTTCTTTAGTCCAACAGTTTTAAAAAAATCATGACTAAACAGTTCTTTAGTCCAACAGTTTTATAAATAAACAGTATAGTTTGCATAACTTCATACTTTTCCCCCAGTTTAAATAAACAAAAAACATTAAAAGTGAGGCCGTGAATACTCACAAGTTTGCTGATGAATATCCAAGAACTTTACGACGTTTGAAGCGCTAAACGTCTGCCCTAACCTTCCTAAAYAGTCCAACATCCAGAAATTAGATCACCTATGGGTTCTCGATAAAGATAAAGTTAAGTATGTCTTATGTAATGCCATTGAGTTTTCATGATTTAAAGTTGATACTTTTGCCATTTGCTCTTTGAAATAAACCATAAATATATATTTTAAAATCAAAGTCCTTTGCACGTAAAGCTGCCATTTGGACAGAATGTAAATTCTGTTTCTGGAATTTTTGGTCTCACAAATTACTGTCAAAAGGAACCTTCCAGAAGTCATTTTGTGTCCAAATTTTTACATCAACAATAATAATGAGTTAAACAGATTTTTCCCAAATATCAATAATTTTGGATGGGTTTAAGGCACTCATTAATACCCTACAACTTTGAGTGACACAGTCCCCAAGACAGATTGCACACTCTTCGAGTGACGGTCATTTGGGAGGTCTAAACTCATCATTTTTCAGTGATTTTAGCTTTATTTTAAAACTAACACATAAAGATAACTTCCAGCAAAAGAATCACCCATTTTCAATGAGTTTTCAAAAAGATATGACCGATTTAAGATGCATGCAAGATTCTGTCAACAATGCTCTTTTTGCACCATAATCTTGTATCAAGAACTTGAAAGCTCAAAACGTAATATTTTTGAGTGAGACCAGTTACATTAGAAAGATAACTCATCAAAGTACGTTTTAGAAGAAAAATCAGAACATTTGGACTTTTATTTTGAAAGATACAATCGACAGAAGTGCTAACAGAATCTGTCAATTTTCAAAATACATCTTTTCATGATTAAATTTCACATGCAATGAAGTTTCCTCCTACTTTCTTAGAGTTCAAAGTTCGTGGATCATAGATTATCATCATTTCGAAGATATTTTCATGTTTTTGATGTAAAATCTCCCCTTTTGAATTCTCCAGAAAATTTAATTACAAAGAACAAGAAGTAGGTGTAGGAAACGAGAATATTTGTTATTATATAAAGGCAAGATAACTAGACTATTACTTTTTTCTTGAAATCTTGTTTATTCTTCAAGATTGACAAATTTCTTTAATGATGCTTGAAGATGAAATCGGTTGGAGGGGTACGGTTTAGAGAGAGAGGTTAGGGAGAGAAAATGTTTATGCAAAATGAGGATGAAAAATGAGAGTTTTCAAAGAATGTGAGGTATTTATATGTGGATAAAAGGGCTGGCCTCTTAAGGCCCAAATCCATAAAGAAAATTTTTATGTTGCCTTTAAACAAAATAAAGCCCATTTAATTTATAACTAAAATATAATTTGTCAAATATTGATAAAAATATCATTAYTAAATCAAAGTTYCACATTYTTGGRAARATTATTTGGACATTCAAATGAGACTTTTATATTTTAATTTGGACTTATAATATCAACTTTATTATATTTGGAGCATTTTTAATATATTTGGCATTACATAAGTTAACTTTATCAGTTACCCGTCGAAACAAGGTTTTCTGAACTATAATTTGGGAACTAAGCCAGATGAATTCTAATCAACATGACTAGATCCTAATAAAATATAGTTCTAAATATATAATCCCTATAAAGGTGCTAACCTGACGATCCAAAAATGACGGATGTCACACATTATGTTCTTAGTTTTGATTTCCCAATTGACCTCGTTATCTAAATTAACAAATCAAGTCCTAAATTCCAACTATTGTTGATGAATTTCTTTACCTTTTATTCAATTTGCACTCTCTCTCTCTCTCTCTCTCTCTCTCTCTCTCTCTCTATATATATATATATATATAGGGATATATATATATATATAGGGACTGGTTCAAATGTTAACCAAAGTTATTGTGTTAACTTTGTTAACCAATTTTGGTCATTAATTCTTACAATAAACGGTTGTAATTAATAATTGATAAAAAAATAATTTTTAAAATTTTCTATTTCAAAAAACATATGTGAACAAAAGGGAAAAAATATTTAGGTAATTTTCTTTTTTATGTAACTCTCATATCATTAATTGAGAGTTACAAAATCAAAAAATCTCATTAGTTTTGTTAATTTATTTTTGTTAATGTAAGAATCATATGAACACATTTATATATATATATATATATAAATTATTGTATCAAATATGAATAAAAATTGACATATATATGAACTTGAACTGCATAACATTTATGACCACAATATGAATATAATAAGAATAGATGCTACACGAAATAAATAATAAAAAAACAGGTTTGAGCACAATATGAACAACTTGTGAACAATAGTTATTTCATTATGAACACATTCAGGAGCGAGTTAATGTTGAGATATATATGCAACTAGTGTACATATGAACACTTGTGAACAATAGTTCCCTCATTATAAACATATTCAGGAGCGAGCCAATGTTAAGATATGCAGCTAGTGTATATACGAACACAATATGAACACTTGTGAATAATAGTTCATTCATTATGAACAATGGGTTTATCTATAAAATCAAAAAATCTCATTAGTTTTGTTAATTTATTTTTGTTAATGTAAGAATCATATGAACACATTTATATATATATATATATATATATATATATGTATAAATTATTGTGTCAAATACGAATAAAAATTGACATATATATGAACTTGAACTGCATAGCATTTATGAACACAATATGAATATAATAAGAATAGCTGCTACACGAAATAAATAATAAAAAAACAGGTTTGAGCACAATATGAACATCTTGTGAACAATAGTTATTTCATTATGAACACATTTAAGAGCGAGTTAATGTTGAGATATATATGCAACTAGTGTACATATGAACACAATATGAACACTTGTGAACAATAGTTCCCTCATTATGAACATATTCAGGAGCGAGCCAATGTTGAGATATGCAGCTAGTGTATATATGAACACAATATAAACACTTGTGAATAATAGTTCATTCATTATGAATAATGGGTTTATCTATAATAGCTTGAACAATACCGAAAACTTTACTACGAGGTCTCTTTTACCAATCACAAATTCAAAAATATTATAAATAGAAAAATCAATATTATATAAAAAAAAAAACAAGATCAATAATAAATTAACAAAAATTATAAATTCAATATTAGATGTCTTGATTCATGTCCATACTAGAACATATATGAACACACCTGAACGTATAGTTGCAGTCTATGACAGGTTAAACATCACAAGTAGCTAATGAAGCCGAATGGTTATCAGAACTGGATTGCATAATAAATTAAGTTGACGGTGAACTTATTCCATTTGAACATAAGAATTGGGCTCGTAGTAATAATTAAAGAAAAAACTACCGACACAATATGAACTATTAAAAAACACAAAAACGTCATAAATCAACATAATTTCGATTAAAAATTCATACGAACACTTATGAACACACACAATTCATTAGATGCCTTGATTCATGTCCATACTAGAACATATATGAACACAACTGAACATATATGAACACTAGTTGCAGTCTATGACAGGTCAAGCATCACAAGCAACTGATGAAGCCGAATGATTATCAGAATTGAATTGCATTAAAAATTAAGTTGACGATGAACTCATTCCATTTGAACATATGAATTGAGCTCATAGTAATAATTAAAGATAAAGCTATCCACACAATATGAACTTAAAAAAACACAAAAACGTCATAATCAACATAATTTCGATTAAAACGAATATAATAACATATTAATCTATTACCTATACAAACGCTTTGATAATTGTCTTCACTTCCGGAACTTGAAGTCTGATTGTCATCGTAAACAGTTTTAACCTTCCCATTGTTGTCGAATTGTTTTCCAATGAGTTTATCCATATTAGCTTGAACGATATCAAAAACTTTACTATCGGATATCCTTCAACAATCACAAATTAAAGAACATTATAGATAGATAAATCAATATTATAGAAAAACAAGATCAATAGTAAATCAACAACAACTACGAGATTTTTTGATTTTATAACTTCCAATTAATGATATGGGAGTTACATACAAACTAAAATTACATATTTACCCTTGTCATTAAATTATAAGATGGATATGAACCTAGATAAAAAGTGGATTTTCATTGGTTGAGCTTGATTAACAAAATTAACACAATAATCTTGGTCAACATTTGAACCATGCGTGCACGCTCTCTCTCTCTATAATATATATATATATATATATATATATATATATATATATATATATATATATATATA
>NC_037539.1:36205955-36226987 GCF_001531365.2 Cynara cardunculus var. scolymus
AGGGTTGGGTTCACGTGAGACCAGCCTGTTTTCGTGAGACCCGTGAGACCAGCATTTTACACGTAAACTTCACAGCAAAAACACTGTGAAGGTTTAAAAAAAGTCGAACCTTCACAGCAAAAACACTGTGAAGGTTTTAAAAAGTCACCTTCACAGCATTTTTGCTGTGAAGTTTACGTGTAAAATGCTGGTCTTACGGGTCTCACGAAAACAAGCTGGTCTCACATGATCCCAAGTCTATATATATAACCAGCTTGTTTTCGTGAGACCCGTGAGACCAGCATTTTACACGTAAACTTCACAGCAAAAATGCTGTGAAGGTGACTTTTTAAAACCTTCACAGTGTTTTTGCTGTGAAGGTTCGACTTTTTTTAAACCTTCACATTGTTTTTGCTGTGAAGGTTCGACTTTTTTTAAACCTTCACAGTGTTTTTGCTGTGAAGTTTACGTGTAAAAACGTGGTCTCACGGGTCTCACGAAAACAGACTGGTCTCACGTGAACCCAACCCTATATATATATATATATATATATATATGTTAATTCTTAGAGATGGACGTTTCTTTTATAATTATATATACTACATTATAATAACGTTATATTGGTAGAAGTTTCATTCTGGATATATATGTTATGTTTTTTAGTTTAAAACCAATAAGAGGTCCAAACCGTTTTTTTTTATGGTTCGGTTTTACTACTTTGGTCAATTGCTGACAAAATGTTTGGTTTAGAAAATTTCTAAACCGCCATTGTGGTTTGAGGGATTAAACAATATAAACAAATCGTAAAAACCTTCAATAATTTATTTTATCTTTAAAGCGTATAACAATGAACTTAAAAAGAAAATAGAAAGTGTTTTGTATAATATTTTTACAGGAAAGACCCTATTTGGCGGTTGCTAAATGATTTGGTGTAAAATGATTAAGTGGTAAAAATGATTAAGAGTCTATTATGATATAATACAAAGTGAAATATAATTGTTTAAAATAAAATTAAGGCACCAAACGATTAAGAGAGGACCAAGATAAGGTCTTAGAACCATTAAAGGTTTATTTGTTTACCTCTTAATAGTTTCATTAAAAGACAAAATCTGAATCGCTAAAAGGTGAATCGTGTTTGACAAAAAAAGTCTGCTTTTAATGATTTTAAAACTCTTTGAATAATTTTACATCTTAATTTTATTTTAAATAATTATATTTTATTTTATAATATATCATAAAAATATCTTAATATTTTAACCATTTAATTATTCTGCATCAAACCATTCTGAATGTTAAAAAAAAAAGAAAAAAGAAAAAAAAAGCAGTCCGAAGTTAGCCGGGAGATGAAACGATGGAAAAGACAAAGACGTGAAAAGCAAAGCATAGAATTAGATGAGTTACCTTTGATTGCCATTTGCCTTTGGACTTTTTTTCTTTCAGACCAGGAGCAGATAGCATAGCAGGCAACTGCTGCTTTGATTCATTACTGTTCTTCATAGCTTCATCTTCTCCATATCTAAAGGACATTGAAAGCCTGTTGCTTCTTCTCTGCACGCTTCTTTTCGGATTCTTCTTCCACATCTGGGCTGGGTTGGTGTTATGTTCTTCTTATTTTACGATTCATCATTTTGAAAATTGCATAATTTTTTACACAAGTTCTCCATTTCATTTGCAGTCCATCGAAGTAATCGAATTGATAGGCAACTATATGGAGGTATACATGTATATATATATTTGCTCATCTTCAACCCTAAGTTTGTGTCTAGATATTCATCTCTTGTATCTGATTCTGTTTCTCTACTTGTACTCGAATTCAATTTTCTGGTATCGGGTTTTAGATGCATCACATAAACTACTTGCCCCCGTTTTTAGGGATTAAAACTTTATCTGTTAATGTTGGAATATTTCATGTATTTATTGTGTCAGGGCTATCTTTCTTACAACGTCCCAGGTAGCTTTAATACACTGATAATCTAACTATCGTATCTGATTGAGTGACGTGAATAGCTTCTACATCACCATAAGCCGCTTCAACTTTTCTCGAGAGCTTGTGTGCCATACGTTCCTTTTTATTCTCCTCCTCTTTATGGGAGCCATTATTTTTGTTTAGCTTAAAAGATGCTTGCTGGTCGAACTGGAATCAACCAACTCTTGCCATTTTTGTTTTAGCAAAAACAATGTTCCATACGCACCTTTTTCCTCCTTTTATGTAGTGGTAGGGAGCCATTTTTTGTTTGGCCTAAAAGATGCTTGCTGATTGCATTGGAGTCAATGAACTCTTGCCTTTTTTGTTTTAGCAGAAAGCATGTAACTACATTAGACAGACAGTGCCATTGTGTGCTTACACGGCCTTTTGATTTCTAGAAACTGCTTGTTCTGTACATATTTTTGTCATAATCTTCCTACTAGGAAAACTAAGATGCGGACACTGTTCAGTTTCTCCCTTTCCGTTTCAACTCAGCTTTGGTGATGGTTTTCGCTGCATTTTTGTTGTTATTGAAGCTTTTCTAGCCTTCTACGTTTATTAGTTCTTTTATTGATGATTGATGCTTTGTATTTCCGAGCTTTTTTGTAGCTTTTCTTTTTTATTCTTTTTGTAAGCAGGTTTTTTTCTGTTCCACTTGTTGTACCTAGCTTCATGTCTATGGATAAACTTAGTACCGATTATAATTAAGATCAGCATAGACCTTATAGGGCCTTGTTTCATGGTTGTTTGCTTTGTATAAGAACTAAGAGTTAGGTTGAAAATAAAATTATCCCTCTCATTGTTGCTTAATATGTATGTGGTAGTCATGAAATGTTATCTAAAATTTATGATGAGGTGTGGGTCCATTCACATGGAGGTTTAGTGATGTAATACAAAGAGCAACATCGAGAGGGAAGGGTTTGGAAGAAAAAGGCAAGCCAAAGAATTTCACACAAACTCAAAATCATTGGATATGTTTCCAGTATGGAATTGTATCCCTGTGTATGCTACTACAAATGAAGTTAATGACATTGATGATGCTACTAGTTATCCCAACAACGAAGCTAGCAATTGTCACAGTTATTCTCTGTCATCTTGATGAATGAGTAAAATCAACCACAAATGTTTTCCCTCTATCCTGAAATAAATATAGCTGCTCTATTTTTAGGTTATCCCAAATTAATTGCAACATTTATTATCAACTCATTGGTATCCAATTGGTCATTTCATTCCCATCAACCCTATTGGTTGGAGGGACAAGTGTCATGGGAGAATTTTCAGGGTGTGTGTCTTAACCGTTTCAAGGAGTTTTTGTGCAACATTTCTCTTTTTAAAGCCAAATACATCTAGTTACTCGTTCATTATTTCAACAGCTTCATCGCATTGGTTTCAGTCCCTGTATTTTGTTATTATATACGGTCGTGGTAATAGTTAAAACACAGTTATTAAACTAAACTTCTGGTTAGATGATGCATTTATTTTTGGGATGGTCAGAATAATAAATATTGTTCAAATAATAATTTCTTAGAATTCATATGAATGTCAATTCACCTCACTAGAACCCTATCCTTGAGCTTTATAGAGCAAGAAGAAACTAGAAATTTGATGTATCACTCTAATCTTGACTTTTCATGATGTAAGTTATCGGGCTGGCTTCACTAACTCGTAAACGATTGAAAAACACAATGTTTTGTTAACTGATATAAATATCAGCTAGTCCGCCATTTTTATTTTTGACAGAAAAATGCTTGGTTTTTGTGAGTTTTCAGATTTTCAATGGTATATTCTGTGCACTTATCTTTTTGCTTGTCACTTGTCATATTAAATCTAGCATTTTCCTTTTCACGAGTAAATTTTGAGTTTGGTGGTGTCAGCCACAAGAGATATGGTTATCATTTATTGTTCCATGAAAGATACGTCTCATACGCAATCTTCATTCTTGTGACAATGCACCGTCTTCTAACTTCCTTTTATCATTATATGTATCATACATGATCTTGTTGATGCATAAATTCTATCTCCTCAACAATTTAGACTAGGCTTGACAGGACTCTGAATATCTCGAATCATTGCTAATTACTCTTGCTAAATTCCACAAGCCTGTGGTGCTCTTTGCTTAGCCTAAAGTCATATATACAATACAGGAACTATTCTTGCATCATATGAGACATCCTGTTCAAGATGTGTTGGGTCACTTCTATATGCTGCCTATGCCATTAAACCTGTTACATCACTTTTGTAAGGTCAAGTCATGATGCTCGATTCTTACCTAACAAGTCATAATCTAATTAATTTGATCTCACCATTAGGATGCTGTATATTCTCTATTATCTCCAATTGTTCTTCAACTTAAGCTCTGGTGACATCTCTAATCCTTTTATAATTTGCATCAACACTTATGCTTATCATCTGGGAGACTGCGACTGGACTTTGCATTTTTAACTTTCTCTGAACATAACTTATATATATATATTTGTATGTATATATCCACTATACTAAATTGATCACCTAATAACAAATGTATGCACACAGAGAGAGTTATGAATACAGGTTATCACAACAGTAGAAACTTCTTTTCAACAAATTCATTGATAATACATCAACAAAATTGTATGAGAATGATGTTTTGAGTGAGCAAGGGTTTACAGTGAACAGAAAAGCCGTTGGGAGTAGCCATGATGCCATTATGATGTAGATCAAATAACAAGAAGAATAGAGGAAGGGACGTTCCATGGCAACAATAAGCAATCTCCCTGTCATGCACCGTTCGTAAACTCTGTCTGTATTGCATTATTTTCTAATATTGAACAATTTAAAAGCTAATAATTATGGTAACAACAACGTTAATGATAACACTGTTGATTAACTTAATAATAATCATCATGCTGATACTAGCCTTTATAATAACGGTCCTAAGTCTACTTTGTATCTGATTGTATAAATAAATCAAATATATATATATATATATATATAGATATATGTGATTACTATTTTTAACATATTAATTTTCTTAGAATTCTGGTTAATGCCCTTGTCTCCATCCCAAAGAGGAGAAAGGAGATGCGAAGAATGAGTTGTTTCAAAGAACATGATGTGACTCAGTCTACTTTCAAAGTGGAATTACATCTTTATATATCAGTTGAAAAAATGATACTGCTGATAACTATCCTCACAATAAAAAAGCCAGTATATACATATATTTGCATGTGTGTTGGGTGGGGGGATTAATTTACTAGATCCATGTTAAAGACATCCATCACCGTTGATTCTCTCTCAACTTTTGGTGCTAACCTTAACAAATGTGCTCTAAATATGCATTAATTCCATCCTTTATCACAGTTGATTTCTTTGCTTTAAATGCCAATCATATACGATATGCAATAAGGGCAAATTGCATAAATTAGCAACTTACTTTTCCTCCATTCCCACTTTAGGCACTTTCAGGGCAAATTGCATAAAATTTCAACTTGCAATAAGGGTAAATTGCATAAAATAGCCACCTACTTTTGATTTCTTCTATCTTACTCAACCAATTACTGAAAATAGCAACCTACTTCTATTTTTTTTACGGGGAATCGAAGCTTAATTCCATTATATTGCTTAAAATTGAAGAAATTAAAAGTCAATTGCCTAAAGTGGAATTGAGGAAATGTAAGTTGCTAATATATGCATGCGATTTGACCTTGCAATATACACTACAGTAGAAAAAATGCGATCTCTTGAGAATAATTGGAATTATTTCCTTAAGATATTTAGAGCTGTCTATTTAATGTCATATTGCTTTGACATCTAAAACTTAGTATTAAAACAAAAAAGTCCAACACACATCATTGATTAAAAAAATACATAGTTTTTTTTAGAAACATATTAATTTGTGGCATGAGTACCGAAAATTATATCAAGTTTTTAATTTTCATTCTACTTTTATTTCTTTTAGTGAAGCTATTACTATTACTAACTTTTGTTGTAATACATTACACAAAAGTATTTTATATATCACGATGACATAGAAAAAATCAATCATGAGTTAGTTTTTGTAAACAAGACGGGGCGTATAAGGTATCTTTAATCATTTTGATATTTCAAATAAATTATCATATTCATTTGTCAGAAAAAGGAACAACACAATCACACTAGTTGTTATATATTCTAATGATCCTATTTATTGGGTTTTTCAATTAAACAAAAATAAAGTACAATTGGCAACATGGTCGAATTAGTCCAAATTTGCAATATAATTGATGTTAGTTTATTGATTATCTGTTTGATATTGGAATTATAAACAATGACTTTCTTCAACATTAGTTTATTTTGTAAGTTATACGGCTTGATAATTTGATTTACAATTTATGTTTCACTTTGTCGGCTTGCATTAATTCCAAAATAGTTGGAAATTCTTTTTATAATATTTGTGCCCAAGTACTCAAAGTGTAAATAACCAGTTTCTATCTAATTGGCAAGCTAACTTGCTTTGTCATGTCTATTTTCCCCAAACATTGGTTCATTTAGCTTATCTCTTTCTACTAATAAAACATCTTATTTAATTTAATTTTGATTATTGGTAATGTCACGAGTCCCAGAGCTCGCTGCGGTAAGCAAGAATTAATTGCCTTTAATACATGCTTAGATGTTTGGGAGCCTTCAAACAGTGATATATGTTATCTTCATATTTGTTGAAGTGTTAATATTCTCTGTTACAGTTGTGAATAGTTGTCTGGGCCAAGCGAATGTTGTGGCATATGATATATGTTCTGTAATAAATTGACCAATTTGGTTTGAGTAATCTGATCTCTTTAAATTTGTGACAAGAAGGTGGAGGGATTATTTCTCTCAGCAATGTACTTGTCTTTAAATTTATTAGGTTCAATTCTTTATCTTTGCACTTCAATTTCCTCCTTGTCAGGAATACATGCTGATTGAGTTTTTAACTTTATGGGAATTTTTATGTTAATTCTTTGTACATTCATTTTCATTTAGGTGAATGACCTGTATATCAAGTGAAGGCTGCGTATAGTTCAAATCTAGTTTGCAATAACATATTATGCATTGATCAGCCATTTAGTGGTGTCAGTATTATGGATGTGGTCAATGGAGCTAACGGTATCAACAACACCCCTAGTCTAGCTTCTAAACAACGACTCCGTTGGACGCATGAGCTTCATGAACGATTTGTTGATGCTGTGGCACAACTGGGTGGCCCAGATCGTGAGTAACCTTGATGTTCATTTAACTTTAGGTTTACTCATTGCATTTGTTTCTTTAATTTTCTTTCATGAATAAGCATGATAAATTGAAAACTTTCTACCTTTCTTTGTCTAACATATTGTTGCAGTCTTCATAACCGCTGAGCTATTCCTGTAACAAGAACACTTTATGTACACCAACATATGTTCCTGTACAAGTGGAAGCATTATAGTATTCATGTTCTTATGCACATGATAACTTTTCAACTTGACATATTTATGCATCACATTAAGGATTGCTAATAGGATAGGTAAATGCTATGAATATACCGTATGTGCCTATGTGGAATTCTTTCTTGTTGTTGGTCTTTGGGATTTCTCATCACGGACATCCAAGAACAATTCCATTTGGGAGAAATAGAAGTTATTATATGTTGCTGTTTGCCAAATTGTTCACAGTTAACTTTACAGTTCTATCTAACGTCTGCTTTCAAATTTTAAAAAAGCAAACCATTTGAAGATTAAGCCAAGTATCTGTACGATATAGGTAAGTTAATGTAATAAACTGGAAATTCATGATACCCTTGTAAAGGTGCATCAAGGTACCAACTAATTAAGTAACGGGAAACTGTCTGAACTCTATACAGTAACTGGATCTGTTTGAAGGACTAATCCTATTATGTGGACAGAAGCAATACTAAGGTTTAGCACAAGATTAACATAGAAGGGCTGTAAAACTGTGAAAAGGTTTTATTTTTCCCTCCGCCTCGGGGTGTCTCGAGATACTTTCTACAGCTTGATCCGCAGCAGTACCTTGATCAACTCCAGGTCCAATAGAAGCAAGCCCTACAGCCAATCCAGCATGACATTCCTAGGAAGCTTTATCTACATGTTGGAAACAAGAACAAAGGTCCTTTTCTGAGTTGATGATAGAAGACTCAATAAGCACAAGGAAAATTATGTTGTGATGAGCGATCCATGGAACCCTATTATGTAGGAGTGGAGGTCAAATAACGTCAGCAGAAACCTAATAACCTAGGGTTCTGAAACAATGTAAAAGTTTGATAATGGGTTTAATTTTTTATGCTGCAAGATGTCGAACTTGTAAAATGGAACATTGTTCAAGTTCAGATCAAGCTTAAATCTGAGCCAGTAGCAAGCCAGAATGAGCTTGAACTCTGGCCAGCAGCAAGCCTAAATGAGTTCAAATTCCGGCCGCCAAAAACAGGAAGAGAAAAATTGATTTTGAGAAAGCGAAAAATCAAGTTTCTAGTTGTTTAACAGGAAAACTAAAGATCAGGGTGAATCATTGGAGAAGAGAGCAAGGCCACTTTAGATGTTGGTTCAATTTTGGAGCAAAAAATAATTTCCAATTTATAAAACGGAAAGGATGTTGCCTTTTAACGAGCAAAATCCAAGATAGTTTTGATTTAATATTTGACTTTCCAAGCCTGTCATCTCTTTTGTAAGAACTTCGATGATATATAACCCTGCTTTAGTTTTATTTATTTTCTTCTGTAAATTGGAACAACCCTCTGTGGCTCTTCCCACAGCACAAGTACACACATACACACATATATGCATAAATAATACACACACACATATTCGCAACATTTTCTTTTTGAGAAGTCTTGCAAGACATACAATGTTTATGTTTTTAAAAATCCGTCCAAGTTAAGCATTAGAAAGGTAGTTATTTTTCATTTTGGTAATTTGGTCCACAAGATCTCTTATGTTGAACGTGCAAAGATATTTTTAGCATCGATGTTAATAGTAAACAACTTATTTTAACATCTGTTTTGAGTCAAGCACTGCAATTCTTGCATGTAGGGACTGAATCTTTGTATGTCTCTCAATACTTACGTATTTATATTTGAAATAAAGCTACAAATGAGCTTAATTCGAGCTTACTTGAGCTCGAGTCTAATCAAACGTATTTACTTGCGAAGCATGGGTCACATGGAATCAAGCTCGAGTGTGGACTCTAGCTGGTCATCATGCTCGAGCTTGACGTGAGTATGCAAGTCTGCAAAATTCGACTCGAGCTAGCTTTGTTTACATTACAGCAATGCTTGTTATATGCGAAGAAGGCTCCTTAATGCTGCAATTGTAATAAGAAACAAACACCAACATATCCTTGTTATCATCACCCTCCCTACCACTTTCTTCTAATGTTGGTATTTGAAAGTAAGCAAAAATCATCTTCTTTACAAGCAGAAACACCAGGAAAGAAACCTCACTCTTTAAGGAATTGGTTTGCAGTAGAATAGAGTCGTTCTTTCCACTAGAATTTGGTAATTCCATGATTGACTTGTGAGAGCTGCATTATTACAGGGGCTACTCCAAAAGGCGTGCTCAGAGTCATGGGTGTTCAAGGTCTAACAATTTATCATGTGAAGAGCCATTTGCAGGTAGATGACATATTATTTTGTACCATTGCAGAGTGTTCTTTGGACAGGCTATTACCTTGTTGACTTATCCATGACTATTATTTATGCAGAAATATCGGCTGGCAAAGTACCTCCCAGATTCCTCTTCTGAAGGTATATGCTTTAATGGTACTGAAAATAGCCGATTTCGATCTTCATAAGATAATTAAAACATAATATTCTAAAGACGATTAGTATCATAGTAGATACTCTGCATGCATGCATGCAATTCAAAAGAAAATTAATAAGAAGTGTGCTGATTATTTTGCTCAAATTGCTAATGCAAGGAAAAGCGTTCGACCAGAAAGAATCGGGTGACATGCTTTCCAGTTTGGATGGTTCATCGTAAGACTATTTTGTCATCCCTTGGTTTTTAATTCTAGGATGTTGAAGTGCTATGAGCATTTGTAGGTTAGAAAGTTCATATTTATGGTTTTGATTACTTAATGGGCCTAGATTGTATATATTATTTTTCTTTTCTGCAGTGGAATGCAGATTACAGAAGCTTTAAAGCTGCAGATGGAGGTGCAAAAGCGACTGCATGAGCAATTGGAGGTGTTATTTCTTCTAATCTTTGTCATTCATTATATCCCATGTTATTTATGGTTCCTTTGCTTGTCTCTACCAACAAATGTTATTTAATATGAAGCAAAAAGAAAAAAGAAGCTGATCGTGCATTAGAACTTTGGAATTCCATTATATTGTCATTAAAAATACTACTTCCCTTGCAGAACATTACCATCTTTGTATAAGAGAAGAAGCTTCACTTGTCTTATCATTTGGGTTGATTTGTGGTCTCTATCTTCATGTTGCAACCACAAGTGCCATAGCCCAACCATATAGAATCGTAGTTCCCCAACAAAATAAACCAAACTATATCCCAAATGAGCGTGGTATATCCCACCCAGAGGAGGGTTGGGGGTAAGATGTATGCATACTTGACCGCTACCCAAGCGTAAAGCAGCAGCCGTGAAGACCCTCGACTTGTGAAAGGTGTGTGAATGAGAGAATGCTAGACCAAAAAGTTTGAGGGGATGCTTCAATGAAGAACTTGAGACAAGAAACGCAGATACTATTAATTTTGAAAATGGCTCCGTCAAATTCTGGCATGAAAACTGTTCCCTTTTTCTTCTCAGCAAAGATGTATCGCAAGAGATGTAGTGTCATTGGGAAATCTTACCAACCACCGAGCCATGCTGTCATAAGCAACTTCTGCTTTGTCTAGTTGGAACTTAGCCACCTTAGGAACTTGATCTTTTTCCATGGTAGTATATACCTAATACTCATAGAATCTTATAATGTTTGGAAGATACATCAATTTTTTTTATATATTTACTTCCGCTTCAAATAATATGGTTTGTTCTTATACGATCAAAATGGTATAGATTGATTGAGCACCAGAACAAATGATTGGCCTACTCTCGAGAGGCATTTGTCTCTCCAAACTACTTTATAAAACTACTAAATTGTCATTAATCTCCTGCCTCCTAATGACCCTTATCCTTTTGTTTATAATAACCTAATGATAGTAAAAGCTTAATTCACACCTCCCACAAGTAAGGAATTATTCAAAATATCAATTTCTTTGATCTTTGTGATCTACACTTAAAATATGTTTTCCCAGCCATTATCGTTACTCCCTCCCCAAAAGACTCCTTGTCCTCAAGGTGGAACTTTCTGAAATTGGTGTTGGATGACAATAAGTTCTTCCCTTGTAGTTTTGTAACCAGGAAATTTCTTTCATTTGATTAGAACCTCTTGTTCTCTTGTTGAGATCTTCCTGGAAGTGTCCACTGTGGCCGGTTGCATCAATACTTCAATCTCATCCGTTAAAGTTGGTGGAAGCATGGGAGATGGAGTGTGGTTGCCACTAGCCTTTTGACACATGAAACACCTGGTGAAGCAATGAAGTGGGTGGTAACTTTTCTCGGTAAGCAACGTACGCTATTCCTTCAGTGATCTCAAATGGACTGAACTATCTAGGGGACAACTTTTTGTTGTGCTGATTGCCAAAGATTTTCTATCGGTATAGACACAATTTTAATTACACTTATTCCACCATTGAAAACTGCACATCTCGACTATGTCCCTTGGCTTGCCACTTCATTACTTGTTGACCTTTGGATTAATACCTTCTATGTTCATCCAACATCTGGTCTTTTTCTTCCAAATATTGTTCCATTTGAGACGCTGGCTTTGTAGTTTGACCACAATATACCAAGCGAGGAAGTCGTGCCCAAAAAGAATCTTAAAAGGGGTAGTCTTTTCGGTTGGAAGTGTTGTACCAATATTCAGTCCAACCCTACCACTGTGCCCATTGCTTGGATGTCTCCAACACAAAGCATCTCAGGTAAGTCTCAATATTCAGATTATTGCCTCGATTGCCCATCTATTACGGGTGATACTCATAGCGCTTCTCTTCAAGATTGTTCCTGCATTCAGGATAGTTCTAGCCAAAAAGTGGCTTAAGAACACTTTATCATGATCCCACACTATTGCTTCCGGTCTATGGAGTTAATCACATCGTTATAGTGGTGCAATCATGGTTAGCGGCTTTGGTAGAAATAGCAGTCATCAAATAGCGGGGTTGTAATTGCGGAAACACATATTGTGGTGCTATTCAGTGGTAAATTACCGCTAGTTGGTCAAAAATAGCGGTTTGAGATTACGGCTAGAGTGAATTACGCCGGTGTTCCCTGTGGTTTGTTCCAAATTTGGATATGGTCCCTCAAATGGATTATCTACACTGGTGGTCCCTAACTTATTCTTTTCGTAACACTGCTGGTCCCTCAAGTTAACACCATTAAAGTAGTTGCCATTAAGTCTGTTCATCTGCCCTTCATGTGAGGGGCATATCGATCTTTTTCCCATCATTTTCATTCCCACCTTCTGAACCCATATTCAAATAGATTTAGACACAAATCTATGAACATCAAACCTAAATCTGGAAAATGATTGATGCAAAACCTAGAATCAAACCCATTAATTGATTGAAACCCAGATTCCAACCCAGTAAATGATTGAAAAAAACAGAAGATATACATATGAAATCGGAAAAATTGATACATGCATACATCTGAAATCAGAAAACTCGATAAAATCAAATGTTACACAAATCCATCACAACCCTAAATCAGAAAACAAAACCCTAATTTGATGTGTATGCAGACTACAACAGATTTGTCACTTCTTTGACTAAAGAAGTTGAAAACCTGCGCTTGAATCTTGATGACCTCCTCCAGTTGAATCTTGAATCAGAACCTCGTGTCTTGATCTGAGTCACTGAAGTGAATCTGGAGTTTTTCGCCCAAATCAAAGTCCGAGATCTCTCAGCGAGGGTGCTGATGCTGAACAATACCAGAACTAGATCTGCCATCGAAAGCCAAACTCGAAAACCAGTCGTCGATTTCAAAAACCAGACTTGAAAACCGACGGTAGGGGCAGAGTTCATCGAGGTCGTGTCTGCAAACCATGAGACGTGGCAGAGTTCGTTGGAAAAACACCATCTTACCCTCCGTTTCATCTTTGTACCACACCAGGACCACCGACCACCATTGAACACGAGGGAAGGGGTGAGTTTTCATCATCAATTTGCAGGCGCCGAATTGAGCCCATCCATTCATTTGCGGTGCCGATTTGTACACGGTGTCAGGAGGGAGAGAGAACAGAAAAACGAGAAGGAAATGGATGGGTTTTCTGGTCTGCTTTGGTGTTCATAGAGAGAGAGGGGGAGGAGGATATAATATGGTAGGGTAAGTGTTCTTGATGGGATAAATCTGGGAATTGATTGAGGTTGAATAATTTGGAATCTGGGTTCAGGGTGGGAAGGGTTAGCATAGCAGGGACGTGGTTGGGCGGTGGGGGTGGGTTAGGATTTAGTTATTATTTTTTGTTAACCAAAGGAAAGAGGTAAAAAGAAAGCCCCTCAGGGGCGCAAGATGGGGTTAACAATGGCCAAACTAATGGTGCTAAGTTGAGGGGCCGTGGGTGTTATGAAATTGAAAAGTGTAGGGACCTTCAGTGTAGATAGTTTGTTTTGGGGACCATTTCCGAATTTGGAGCAAACCACAGGGAGCAACAGTGAAATACACTCTTACGGCTACTTTTGGGCTATTTTGATGTTTGGGCTATTTTTGGCTTCTTATTTGGCTTTTTTAGTTTGTTTTAATGGAGGTCAAGGATCAGGTCAACAGTTGGTTTCTTCTGGCTTCCAATTCCACGCCTACACTTACTACCTTCAACCCATTTAATGGCTTCAAGTTCCAACTTGGCTTCATTATGAGCCTACGGCTTTGGTCAATTGATACGGCGGTTCCAGTGTTTATTCTATGACAGTGTCCACTAGAAAGGGGATTTTGTTGTTTAGTTTACCTTTCTTTGATTATGTTGTTGTTTTGAATTAAGTAACAAGCATTTTTTATTAGGACAGTAAGTATTTATTTTATAAACCTGATTTTTTACCGCTATACCGCCGCTTTACCGATGCAATATCCGCGATTCAAAATCATGCTCTTGATTGTGATTTCCAAAATCGACCGTGTTAACCGCTCAGTTTCCGGTATCCCAATTCCCATGTAGTACAACCTATCAAATGAAAACTGTTTTAACTGTCAATGCCTGGTACGGATGCCATAAAGGATTGAAATGGGTATATTTGCTCAAACGATCTATGACAACAAAGATAACTGTGCAACCCTCTGATCGTGGTAATTCACAACAAAGTCCGTTCATAAATTCCCCACTATTACCTCCTCCAAAATCACTCCCAGTTTCCTCGATAGCATCTCGACCTGCTGTTGTATTATGGTATTGTGCCTACTTGAGTGACGGCAAATAGTTGTTCATTGGGATCCCTCTTCCAAGAAAACCGAAAACACTCCAACATTGCCCCTTGAATTTCGGCTTATGAACGTAATGACAATCGTTTCTTCCTCTGTACAAACAAGCCGCTAACACTTTTTCTCTCTCGTTAACCCCGTTCACTTTGAAGTAGCATTTTACTCGATACACCTATCCTTCTACATCGTCTCCTTCAGAGTTCAACATCTTCAATTTCTGGACCCACAAATCTCCCCTGTAATTGTTGCGTCCCCCTTGGGGTCTCGACCAGTATGGTTGCCCTCTGTATTCTGGATAAGCCAAGTACCTGACTTAATCCCCGCTGTTATTATTCGGTCGAATTCCATTGGTTTCTTGACCCACCCAAATTCTGACTTTGTCTTCCTCCATTCCCACCTTGCAAACCAATATTTAAACCATTTTTACCCGTACCCAAGCGRTTTAGAAAAGAGGCTGGCCCAACTTAAATGAGATATGATAGCTTAGTGGTATTTGCTAGCAACAACATAAAATGACTACTGAAATTGCATTGTACATCCAGAATAGTCCTAAGAAGACAACAATCGAAAAGCATGCCCAACMCAATTAGACCCTTGAGTCACCTGTTTGGCCCTCTGAAGTTCTCTTCAGTAGTCCTAGGATTAATGCCTACATAAAGTTCACCTTGGTCTTCTCTCACCAACACCATCGTCGGTTCACTATGCCTGGACCAGGTTGTCCCATTCTAGCTGACCTCACTGGAAATCAGCACTCCCCAGGGTTGTGTATGCATTGTTGCAATTGCTGCTTGCTTATGAGTTATTGTTCCATTGCTGCTTGTGCAACAATGCTCTTAAAAGCAGATTAAGCTGCCACTAAAGCGGCTGCATAAGTGTATCTGATGCCTAATCTGCTTCAATTCGCATTCTAAGTGGGGTATCGGGAATCATGCATGATTAAGGGGCCACTGAGTTGTGCTTAAAGGATTAAGCAGGCTCAGTGGCTAGATCGAAATCGTTAGCAGTTTAATGCTAAGGCCTAAATCCTAATCAATATTCAGCAGTTACTGACCCAAGCTCTTGGAGCCAAACCCCAATTCACTGACTGCTGGGATGACTCTGTGTGCTTAACAACAACCAAAACATAGAAATTAGTCAATGACAAATGTTAATTTGTTTTGCTATCATTATTTTAACTTCCATATGTCCACGTAATTTAATGATTCTGTTATAAACACACAAAAAAAGTAACTAGATTTATTGCAAATGTAGAAGAATATATTAAAATTTCACCACCTAGATGGTCCATTGGCTGCTTAGCTCCCCTAACGTGTTTTAGGCACTGCATCCTGCACCTGCATAGACACTGCTGCTGGTCACCTGCACCATAACTGCTGCTGCTCACTTGCAGCTGCAAAGCCATCATGGTGACTTACATATGAGTGGGTCTTGAAGGTTATGTTCTTTGGAGGTGGTTGCGAACTCTGGTATCTTCATTATCCTATATTGGTACATTATCCACATATCTTAAGTGGTATTCAACATTTCAGCAGTAACATGCTTTTCCTAGTACAAAACAAGCAGATGACTGCATGGTAACTGGAGAAACAACTTCATGTGTAAGGGCATGGTTATAATTTTTTTTTGAACTGACCATATTATGGGAACCAATAGAACAATTGGTATGGTAAAAACTTTGGCTTTGCCTTTGCCTTTTCTATTTAAGTCTGTATGAAATATGTACAATAAAGAATGTACATATATGTTTCAGCTATTACCCAATGATATTGAACAATTTAATTTCATATAAACAAAAGAAAATGAATATATTGATATTTTGTATGCGTATGTATATATAGAGCTTATAAGAAGTTTTATATTAAATGCTCGTAACAACTTAAAAAGTAAAAACAAGGAAAGATATAGAAAAAAGTCAAATAACATATTCAAAAAATGTGCGCCATGGCATCTGCCATGGGGGTTACGTGGCATCGTAGATGTGCCTCATGCTATGGCTTTTTAGGACCATGCTTTTTAGCAATTCTGTTAGTGACATCTACTGTGCTTGTTGAGAGGTTTCAAGCTGGACTTCTAATATGGCATATTGTGTTGAACCCGCCATTTTATGGGAATCGATGGAACAATTGAGGATAGGAAGAACTTTGCCTTTTCTTTTTCTTTCATTAATGCTTCTTGCTATCTGTCGCAACTGTAGAGGAGTTGCTTTTTGTGCAAGGGCTCTTTGTCATTGACCTCCCCAGGTGAAAGGAACTCATCTTTCTCTTTTGCAATTGACACATGTATAATCCAAGTCAGAGGGCTTTTTGTGATCCTAGTTTCAACTCATTATTTCCCACCTGGATTTGTTGCCAGATATCTTTAAGAAACTAAAGTATTTTGCCACTTTGCATTTCTCTTTAAACTTGTCTTGCTACAGGGGTTTCGTATCAAGATTAGTTTGTGACCACATTAATCTTCAAGAGAAGGTACTATGACTTCACATAAGGCCTCATCCATGGTATTTTACCCCTAATTGTTAGCAGGATCTATCTTTGAAATATTTTGGTACCCAATGTGGTGCTGCTCTCTCAACATATGCTTGTTTGATGTGTAATTGGGCCTTTTTGATGATAAACTAGTTGGGTGTTGATAGTTATTGTCGTGTTTTCTCAAGTTGCTTTCCAATGGAATGATAGGTGCAAAGACAGCTTCAGTTACGTATAGAAGCCCAAGGGAAGTACCTGAAGAAGATAATTGAAGAACAACAGAAGCTGAGTGGAGTTCTATCGGAAGTGCCTGATAATTTCCCAGAATCCAAAAACGCAACCGATGCTCCTCCTATCATGATGGATCAGTCGGCCAAGGAAGTCAACAACGATGAAACGTTATCATCCTCTTCTAGACGTGAACCATTAACACCAGACTCCAGTTGTCATTTGGTTGAGAACCCAAAAGGAGAGAGGTCGGTGAAGAAGCAACGCATGGATGCAACTTACTCTAAACAAGCGTTGGGGTTAACTCACCAAATACTGGAATCGAGCATAAGGCCGCCATTCCAGCAGCAGCAGCAGTTTGGTCATTCATCTGGGATGTCGGTTGACAATGAAGATTAATATGTAAAAGTCTCAGATCAATCAATCATCAAATGTATTGCTTTGTTATGTACCTGTGCAGGTTATAGAAATATATATATAAATATGGTATATTTGATTAGTTTCAAAGGGTGTGGTAAGAATGAAGGATTGGTAATTAGGATTCTGAAGATGAGACAAATTAGATGATAATATTAATTAATGTATTTGTCACTGGTGTTGGTGTATCCTCATATTCACTGCTCATCCATGACTCGATGTTTGTTTTAACATACCATTTGAGACTCAAAATGGTGCTTGTTTTAACATACCATTTGAGACTCAGAATGGTGTTTGTTTTAACATACCATTTGAGACTCAAAATGGTGTTTGTTTCAAAATTGGCCAAATTTATTTTGTGTATTTTGTAACTTTAAACGTTCATTTGGTACTTCAAATATAACATTCCAAACATTTATCAAAATATGTTGTATTCTTAGATGTAAATCAGATATCTAAATATTTGATATTTCATATACAAGTTATCAAAATGAAGGTTTTAAAAGTATTTGCGAGTTCTTTACATCTTCGACACTTCCTCTTCTGTCGTGCATTCTTTATAGCTCGCTTGCTGCCACCAATCTAACACCTTCTGGAGCACGTATCTCAATGGTCTTAGGCTTTGACACACCCAACAAATTTTCAAAATTAGCGTATCTTCATTAACAACACCATTCTCAACAGGTGCAACTTCTGACTTTATCGAACGAACCTTTCCAAAAGATAGAGCAAGATTCTCCTCATCACTAAACTCTACTCGGTATCTGTTCAAACTCAAACTGTATATCATTTGTCAATCAACATACGAAGTTAGTCCTGGTATAAACCATGGCTGCATGTCTCTCAATCAACCTTTTGAGTCTTGAAATCAGGAATAGTGGTGTTGGTCAAATGTTCATCAGTTCTTTGCCTATTCCTTTCTTTGTCCATTGCAATGTCATGAGGGAGTATGCATTTCAACAGATGATTACCATGGTGGGAAAAACTTTTGAAGAATTAATTCGAACTCTCAGAACGAGATATTGTCTTCATTAAACCACACAATGGTAATCCTTGAAGTATCCAGGAATCTATTTAGACCGAATCTTAAAAACCTCTGAGAGCCACAGGTGATCTTTCATATTAAATTCATTCATCAATGCAATCATTTTACTTCAAAATCTTATGTGCCACATACACAACCTATGTTTCGCATGCTCAAAAACAACCGGAAGCGCCACTCCAATTGCAGCATCTTGATCAGTCAGGACGAGCTGTAAGGACATTTGGCCTATTCAGACTTACCTACATTCTTATGGGCTGAAGTAGTTTCCACAACATGTTTTAGAATTACAAAACAAGATCATAATCAACAAAAGGCTTAATAAAACTGCATATGAGATTATTAATATGAGAAAACATAATATTAAATTTTTTCATGTCTTTGGTTGCAGATGCTTTGGACTTAATAACATAGATAATCTTGGGAAATTTGATAAGAACGCAAATGAAGGTGTTTTTATTGGATACTCTTCATTATCAAAATCCTACAGAGTTTATATCAAAAAGACAAATTATTATTCTCGAGACCATCAATGTAACTTTTGATGGAAAAGAAACAAAGACTTCTGTGCAGAACAGTACAGGACTTACGCAAAACAAGATTAAGATTTCTTAATCTACTAATCCTAATTCTAGTAATTAAAAACTCAATTTACTATTTAAGAATTTATTTGATAAATTTCTGGATATTGATATAGATTTTCAAAATCCAAGTTTTTCCAAAGATTTAAATGTTCCCACTTTAGATGAACCGGAAATAAGTGGCGCGAGGAGGCGCACTTTGCACTTCGCACGCTGCATCGGAGCAGGAGCCTCTCCCCGAGCTCCGAGTATTTTTTTGATACAAAGTCGTGAGGAGAAGGATAATTATCAATTTTTATTTGAAAAAAACTCGATTTTAAACTTGACTTAGTCTAAACCCACGATTTTAGATGATGATCAATGAGAAAAATCCTCCCATGATCAACGTTTTTATGAGATTTTCGTGGAGACTTTCGAGGCTTCAACCAGTATTTAAACTGGGTTGAAGCCAACTCAAAAAACACACTGAAAATTCTGATTTTCACTTTCCTTCGATTTCTGCTCTTTCTCTCTACCGTTTTCTACATACTCCGTGCTCTACATTCGTTTTTGATCGCTGTTCATAAACGAATCGTATACTGCATCGAATCCTGGGGCTTTGCGACTGGCAGACTCACAACGTGAATAGAGTGGTTGTATAAAACCTTAAAGGACAGGTTTTACCGTGCATATTACCATCCAAATCGACAACAAATTAATCAGGTTGGTTTTATATTTCTCGCATTGTATTTAATTTCTTATTCACTAAGTGAACAACTCTACTTCTACCCCTTTCTTTCATTGAATTTATCCCGAAGGATAGATTCAATCTGTGTGAATTGACACTTTGTTGAGGTGTTGGTGGGTCTGAATACTAAAAGGTTTAACCTTTTGTTCGTTATATAATTAAAGTTTTATAAAGATTAAATCTTTATTTTGTTTTCATCTATCTTATTGGAATATTTTTCAACATGGACCTGCTGAAGTAAATGTTGATCAGAACTTTGGACAATCAACTCAAAACTCTGAATCAACTATTCAGATTTCTAGTTCAATAATTCCAGAGTTATCTATTTTAGAGACACCTTTTGTTGAGGGGGAGCAATATGAGGAAGAATCAGAAATTCATGCTATCATAGATTAATATGATGTTAAGAACAATCAAAATGTACTCAACCTCTACCAAATTCAAACAGATGGACAAGAGATCATTCTCTACATCAAGTTGTTAATGATACCAATAGTGGAGTGAAAACCACATCTGCAACAGGTAATGAATGTTTCTATGTTAAATTTCTCAGTTCTATAGAACCAAAGAAGCCATCCGAGGCATTACAAGATCCAGATTTGGGTTCTTGCTGTGCAAGATGAACTTTTACATAATAAAGTTTGGAGGCTGGTGTTGGTGAATGTCAAAAACTAATCATATGATGATTGTAACTTTGAGTTTTGTTTCATGAAATTAATAAATATAAAGACATTGCCCATTTTATTATGTCTATATTATATTCTGTGTTTTAATTACTCATAATAAATAACCTTAGAATAATGTATTCTAAATGTCCCTAGTTAAATATTATTTCGGGTTTAAGGTTGAAGTAATATGATAATGACTAGTATATGTAGAGATTCATATAGAGGTATCGAATCTGCATATGGGTACAAAATGGAGACTTTGTGTATCGGACATGACTCGTTATGAGAGCACTTCATTGGATGTCATGTGAGTGTCATAAGTGTTTCTCATATGGTCAATGTACATGTAATTCTTTGACTTGAGAACATGGAGTTTGTTATGTGTGAGTAATGTATTTTGACATTTATTCTAATCATTCCGTAACTAGGTGACAAAATGATAGTTGGGTATGTTGCATATCACATGATAGAATTAGCATGTATCGAGATAGGATTTGTCCCTCCTTTAT
>NC_037539.1:36227312-36232474 GCF_001531365.2 Cynara cardunculus var. scolymus
TTTAATTATCATATCTGATTTGTATCGATTTAATCTGATTAAATAAAATCAGATATTATTTATGTTGGACATAAATAAAAATGACTAGGTATGGCTTTGTAAAAGAGTGATGGTGCATGGAAGGTCTTACACTCAAGCATGGTGGAGGCATGGTGGAGGTATGGTGATGGTTAGGCCATACATCCCATGTCCATATAAAATGTATGACATTTTTTTATGCAAGGGAGTTTCGTGGTCTTGCAATTTTCTCTCCTAAAACCACCTACAACAATATACTCTCTTTTATTTCTAAGTTTTGAAACCGTGACTAGCATCACGAGAAGGCAAAGGATTCGGATYGTTCGCATGGATACCGTGGAGGCATCAAGCTTTGTTTGTTGTTGTGATTCAAAGTCTCGCTAACTGTGAGGTATAATTTCGAAACACCCGATTTATTCCGGTTCGTATTGATCCTTGGAGGGTTACAGTTTTATTTTCTGCTGTGCTTGAGATCTCGTAACCCAACAGCTGGTTCCAAGACCAAAAGGTAAATCAAATACCAAAACAAAGTGGGTCTTAAGAAATAAGAAAAATGAAGATGGAATCGTAGTCAGAAACAAGGCTAGATTGGTAGCTAAAGGTTATTGTCAACAAGAAGACATCGACTATGATGAATCCTTTTCTCCAGTTGCTAAAATTGAAACCATTAGAATCTTTATTGTATATGCAGCACACAAGAATTTCAAAGTGTACCAAATGGATGTGAAATATGATTTTCTTAATAGTGTGCTACATGAGGAGTTAAATGTTAGACAACCGAGGGCTTCGAGAATCCTAAGTATCTAGTTCATGTATATGTTTTGGACAAAGCTTTGTATGTACTTAAACATGCTCCAAGAGCATGGTGTGATACTATAACTCACTTTCTCTTAAAGTCTGGCTTCAAGAAAGGTACGGTTGATATAACTCCTTTTCTGAAGATGCAAGGTGAGGATTTAATATTGATACAAATTTATGTGAATGATATAAGTTTTGGTTCTACTCAAATATAATGCAGACTAAGACTGAAATGAGTATGATGGGAGAGCTGAACTTCTTTCTTGGTCTCCAAGTGAAACAATCTCCTGAAGAAATATTCATTAATCAAGCTTATTATGTTAAGGATATTATAAAGAAATTTATCATGTCTGATTGTTCTTCGATGAAGACACCAATGGCCATTGGATTTCAAATGAATGTTGCTTTAAATGGTAAATCTGTAGATCAAAAGACTTTAAGAGGCATGATTGGTTTTTTGTTATATCTAACTACTATTAGACAAGATTTTATGTTTGTTGCATGTTTTTATGTTTATGTGCAAGGTATCAAGCAAATCCTAAAGAATCATACTTTGAAGTTGTTAAAAGAATTCTAAGATATCTCAATGACACACCTAGTTTGGGTCTTTGGTATCCTAAGGATTCTAGTTTTGAGCTAACAGCTTTCAGAGATGCAAATCATGCTGGTAGTAAATTGGACAGGAAAAGTACCCCTCGGTCATGTCAGTTTTTAGGAGAAACAGTTAGTGAGTTGGACCTCCAAGAAACAAAATTGTGTATCAACTTCAACTGCATAAGCAAAATATGTAGCTGCAGCAAGCTGTTATTCACAAGTGATTTGGATGAAGATCCAACTTAGAGATTATAGGTATACATTCAACAAAATCCCAATTTACCAGTGATTCCAAGAGTGCCATTGCTATAAGTGTTGATCCTGTGCAACACTCCAAGATGAAACATAGATATCATGTATCATTTCATAATGGATCATGTTGAAAAAGGTATAATTGAAATGTACTTTTTTTACACACAGATTACAACTTGCTTATTTGTTCACAAAGCCTTTGGATGAAAATAGATTTAATCTTCTAGTTAACAAGTTGGGAATGTTGAATTTGGCTACTTGAATGTATCTTATGTGGCTCAAGATTTTTTATCTTTATTATTTTTAAAAGTCCAGATTTTGAAGATTTGAAATTGTAAATGACCAAGTATCGAACTCTGAACAAACTGTTTAGAGATCTAGATTAGTTCATTCAGATTTCTGTATCTTCAATTTTAAAGTTTGATGAAGATATATCTTACAACTCTAAACAAGTTGTTCAGAGATCCTGATCAATTCACTTAGAGTTATCTTCTAGCTCTGGACAAATAACAAGTTGCTTAGGTCAACGATGGTTTGAAGCTCCACAAGGGGTTCGCTCTTGGACCCATTTTGAAATTTTGGACCCATGCAGCAAAATACCCCTTCACCACCCCTGCATACTCAATAGTAACCCTCTTACAGAAACGGGTCCTACCCCTTACCCGAGTGCACCATGACCGAGTTGCAATCCTTCGCTCTTGAGCCAACTTTAACTTCAGAATCTCTCTCTCTCTCTCTCTCTCTCTCTCTCTCTCCAGGTTATCCCTTTGTGATATTACTCTCACTTGCGCCTGTTGTAGCTTGTAGAGCATTCCCTTAGTTCTATCATTGTCCCACTCAGAGTAGGCCAACTTACTCCACAACTCAGCTTTCTCTTTCTGAAGAGACTCTATCCTTTTTTCCCAGTCAGAATGTGTGGGAGGCGGCGCGACCAAGGGTCTCTCTCGAAGTGCCCCTGTGTTAGGTTACTCCTAGGAGATGTCGAACTGTTGCCTCTAGGTATACGGTTCCAACTAGGACTCACACTGGTGTGGCAGTTATCCACAATCTCACCGCATAGGCCTAGTCCAAATGGCACTCTTCGTCCTCCAGCTCCACGCCCGTGTCCTCTCCCACGGTTAATGGACATAGTGTGAATATTGTGCACCATTTCCCTACAAAACCATAAGAAAAATACTAACTCAGGCGTCGATAAAATCAAACTTAATCATTATGCACGCCATGACGTATAATACTAAACACATCACCACTTTAAGCTTAGTGCTAAAAGAAAATCCTTAACCTATTTCTCTTAAACTAAGGCTCTGATACCAATTTGTAACACCCCCTTTTTTGCCAAATGAAATGTTATGTCATCCAAATCACATCATTTAACACCCTAATAATAAAAACCAAAACATCTACAACGGAAGTCTAAACACCATAATTAAAAAATCATAAAAGTTAACCCGTCCCATACTGGGTCACAAAAAAAACCACAACCGAACTCCAAATATTTAAACAAAAACACCTCATTAAATAAAAATTGAAATCCTAAACGAGTCCCTTGCCTTTGTCGATTCCACAACCTCCGGTTCCTGAGATATATACTATAGTCAACTAAATAGCTCAGTGAGTCCACGGTTTACATGCAAGCACAATACACACAAATGACTATATAAATGCTCTTTTCCCATGCAATTTTATCGAGAATACCACCTCGAAGAGATATCTTAACTCCACTCCGTTAGGTAGGAACCTGCCATGTCATAGGCATTGCCTGTGCGTGTAGGTTCACAAAGAACTAACCGCCCATCCCGGATCGTGCCTCCCCTAGATGTGACATATTGAGCCGATATCCCATACCCCGGTTAACGCACCATGTTAACCCGAACCCCGAACCATATGCATGCGATTTATGTATAATAAATGTAACATAATTTAGCATGTATGCACCGTAATTTAAAATCATATGCATATAATTCACCAATTACAAATAACATTAATTAACACCTTAACAAACATACATATAATACCACACCTCATACATGTAAATATAGTGTGTATATATGTATACATCCTAGTGAAATCTCGTAAAAGACTTACCTGATAGTGTGAGTTCGTTGCTCCAAATGATACCCTACAATTATAAACATAACAATCGTCATCAATGTTTATTTTTTTCTCCAAAAGTCAACCTAAGAGTCAACTAGCGATCAACCTCGATCAATCCTTAATATAATACACCGCTTATCTATCCCCAACGTTTATTAATAATTGATAATTAACTAATACAGTTAATTAGCGTTTAATTATTAAATGTCTCGACATCTCGAAGTTCTAAATAAATTAATTAGAAGTTCCTTAATAATTAAACGTTACCTCCCTAACACAATAAAATAATATTTTACAAGAAAATTAATATGATTAAATTAATACATTAATTATATTAAAATAATTATTTAATCAATGAAACGTAAGAAAATAAATTAATTAATTACCAATAATTAATTAATTTGATTCTCCAAAAATAATGTAAGATTTATTGGACTTTTTAGTTTATAAAGCATCCAAAAATAATGGAGTGAAGGTGGTAAGAGGGAGAGTACTACAAAAAGAAATGATTAAAAATGGAACAGATATATTTTTTATCGGATGTCGACCTTTTGCTTCAGGTCAAATGTAGTATATGTTTTTAGTTTCACATATGTATCCTGAATCTTAGGGTTTTTTTTTTTGTTTAGATCAAGTATATTATATGTTCTTAGTTTGATATCTAATAAATGAGTTTTCAACTTACTTGGTATTTTATTTTTTATATGAGAATGCCCATTATACTACTTAGTGATGTAGTTATTTATATGTCGTCTTGGTATTACTACTATTAAGGGTTGACACACTCCTCTAATTACAATTAAAATATTATAGAATGTTATGATAAAGTGTAGTTGTTGTTTTTATCAGTTTCATATATGATATGTGGGTCATTGACCCACTTGATATTAATTTTATTTTTTTATGAGGCAAAATCCATTATCTTAGCTTGTTGATGTGGTTTTTCATGCATCGTCTTGAACTTCCACTACTGTTGCTACAACTTACGCGCTCCTCTAATTTTCATTTGAAACATTATAGAACGTTTTCTTTTCATAATTTCAAATGAGATTTCAATTAAATTTGTTACAAATTTAACATCATGATTTTGTCACTTTATATGAGATGTTAGAACTGTGACTTCTAATTAAACAAACTACTAACATTAGCCAAACATTTGTAGAGTACTTTGTAACATCGTTCTCGAGCATAATTAGATAACTTAAATTAGCATATGGTTCTAAGATTGTTATCAACTTCTCGTAAAAACTTTTAATCTTAATGAGTAATTACCACACACATTTCTCTATTTTTTTAGAAGGGGACTTCAATTTTAGTTTATAACATTTCTTTTGAAGATGATATTATCACTACCTTGCAACGTGTATATATATATATATATATATATATATATATATATATATATA
>NC_037539.1:36232508-36233384 GCF_001531365.2 Cynara cardunculus var. scolymus
TATATATATATATATATATATATATATATATATATATATATATAGGGTTCATTCAAGGAAGAACTGATTAATTTGTGATAACTGTGAGATCCAATCTCAACCACAAATCAATGGATAAATTAGAAAACTAATATTTTTGGTAATTTGACTTAAAGTCATAATTATAGAGCATTTTAGGTATTTTAAATTTTTTTATCTCTCCTCTCTCTTTCTCTCTCCTATCTCCGGCCTCCGACGAACACCACATGTTATACTCAAAATACAACAAGATACACAATGTGATACCCAAAACACACCACGTAAACTTTGAGACCGTTGTGATACCAACTGTGGTACCATTGTGATACCAACAAGATGACCGGAGGAGGTCACCGGAGTGATGGTGGGTGTTGGAGAAGGCCACCGGATTTGGTCTATCTATGTGTGTGTGTGTGTATATATATATATATATATATACATATATTAAACTAATTAAAGTAAATTGGACTAATTAAAGTAATTGAATAATCAACACAATTTACTAATTTACCTTTTGTTTTATTTTAGTAAATAACATTAATTATCTAAAATGATTGGCTCATATTGGACCTCACAGTTACCACAAACTATCTAGTTCTCATTTGATTAAGTCTATATATATATATATATATATATATATATATCTATATCTATATCTCTCTCGGGGCTGGTTCAAATACTAACCAAAACTATTGTGCAAACTATGTTAACCCGATCTTGATCGTTCATTTTCTCATCAAACGGTCCTTATTAAATGAGACTATAAAAATAATCATTTAATTAATATATTAATTGAGATGCCTGTGAACAACGGTTCAGAGGGTACTTTTGTAAAAACATCGCATGAACACGGTGAAC
>NC_037539.1:36234214-36258742 GCF_001531365.2 Cynara cardunculus var. scolymus
AATAATATATTAATTTTATGTTCAAATATTATAAAAAAATAATATTCATCATTAAAATAGATCAACAATAAAAATAAAACACACTATACAATCAATTTAACATAATGAAACCTTTTATATAATAATAATAAATAAAAAATTACCACCACATTTTATGAACGAAATAGTTTCACAGTTTCATCAATACACAAATCAACGTAATGCTAGATGAGACATTTGTCATTTTCAAGTTTCCAATAGATGGATCCATTTCAATCTAATTATGAAATGGTTTCACTGTTTGCTAATTAAACAACATGTTCTTAACAATTATGAAATGGTTTCTCTGTCGTAATAATGAAATTGCTTCACTGTTCGCTAATTACACAACATTTTCTTATCAATTATGAAATGGTTTCACTTTCTTCATACACTCATTTCATCAGCCAATTTCTTCCAATACGAATACGTTTCATAGAGTCAATGCATTTACCATTACATCTTTGTTAACCATTAAGTGAACAAAATCATCCAAAAATAAAAATGAAACAAAATGAAACAATTTCATCAAATATTGTTGATAAGAAAACAAGATTATGCAAGAATATTATATTACGCAACCAGTTCATCCCCAAAAGTTTTATAAAACAAGTTCCTCAATGAACGTTTTCACGAACCAATCTGCATACGTTTCATAAAACAAGCTCCTCAATGAACGTTTTTATGAATAAATCTAACATAAATTTGTTTCACAACTGATTATATTTTTACCAGTTCATGAATCTTTGTTTGGATCTGTTACTGATTTCGTGGATTAATAAATATAATAATTTTCGATTTTCATATTATTACCACTAATAAACCGAGAAACCAAATAACAATATTCAATTTTTAAAATTCTAATTTAAACAAACATTTAAATATACCATTTATAAAATTTTCTTTATTATGTTACCTTAATTAAGATTTATTAATAACTTTCATATTTAATAGAAAACAATGTACATGACAAATCTATCCTTAATGATTAAATTTAATTAAGAATTTTTTTTTCTATTGGTCGAAATTAGTTTACACGATTTCTAATAATTAGACGGTTTTCATTTGATCCCGCCTCTCTCTCTCTCTCTATATATATATGTATATATAAAGCATAAGAAACCCATCCGTGGCTTCTTCTTCTTCATTTCAACCGCCTTGTCCATCTCTCATTCTCTCCCTCTCTAAAACTCGCGTCTTCTCTCGAAATTTCACGTCAAATTACTGAAGAAATCGAAGTAACAATCATAAATTCGAATTCCACTCTTAAAACCCTTCCTAAAAGTATAAATTTCATTCGTTTTTATTAGGGTGTTTATGTTAGAATTTTCGAGATTGATGTATAATTGTGTATATGTTTAGATTAAGAATTGGAATTGTTGAAATATTGTTATTATATATGTTTTGGAATGCTTGTGTTGGTTTAAATTTATGTAGAAATTAAAAGGGTAGATTATGATTCAATATGGTTAGGTTGTGTATAACTGTGTATAGGTTTAACCGCACATCAATTGTTCGATTAAATGCCTAAGAGAGTAAAATTGCATGATTAAGCTTAGGA
This sequence comes from Cynara cardunculus var. scolymus, assembly GCF_001531365.2. Lineage (NCBI taxonomy): Eukaryota > Viridiplantae > Streptophyta > Magnoliopsida > Asterales > Asteraceae > Cynara > Cynara cardunculus. The sequence continues at coordinate 36,235,794 of NC_037539.1, forward strand.
TAATGACCGTTGAGCTTTGTTTTAGTATTTTGTATGTAAAAGTATGTTTAGTGCATGTAAATATAGCAAATTATGGAATTTGAATCATAAAAGTTAGTTGAAAAATTGTGAAATCGGATTTTACCGACAATGCAGCTTTTGTACTTTGAGAGTGTATAACTCACAAACCTTAAGTCATAATAAACTCGTATTTTTTATTTAGAAATCCCTTACTATGCACTACAACTTTCATGAGGGTCGAAAAACCAATTATGACTCGAAACAGTGTGTTATTAGGGATGTTTGCACTGTATTTGGGATTAATCTGCTATTTTGTAAAATTCGTATAAAATAGATGGATAATCCAAATGAGGTGATTTCAAAACTAGTAGATTCATCATATACCATACTAAAACTTTCATTTCGATAGTATCTTCTGTATTGACCTCTAAATGGGGTAAAAATACTCTCTAAAATGAGGATAGAAGCTGTTAAAAGCCGAGAACAGAGCTATATGATAAAAACACTCTCTAAAATGAGGGATAGAAGCTGTTAAAAGCCGAGAACGAAGCTATATGAAACTAATTTTTGTGTTTGAGTTCTTAATGCATATATGGATGTCCCTTTTGAAGTTTAAGTTGTTTATAAACATGTAGGACCTAAGTAACTTGTTAATAGAATTAAGATATGGTTTTACGTCATTTAAGTAATAACCAAATAATGCATTCGATAGGCACCCGAGCAAGTCTAACCTTAACGTGAATCCTGTTTGATCGTGTTTTACTTCTCTATTTCGCCTAAGATACAAATTTCACTTCTTTTAACTCTTGGGAAACTAGTTGTTGTAGTTGACCATTCGTAACGCTGGTTCACTGACGGATGTCGAGTCCACCAAATAATAAATTCCAACTACGAGCTAATTACAACCAAAATTGTAATAGCGGTAAGTCGGGTCGACTCGGTTTAAACTTACTATGTCTAGAAAAATCAAATACAAGGTGACGGCTTAAAAGTAATTAAGGGGGGGGGGGGGTTGGATTTGATTAATTAGATTAAACATGCGATTAAAATTTATTATAAACAATGAGAACGAAATCCAACATTAGTTCACTCTCGATGATGATGTAAATACTTATCAGCGATCTCGTAAATGTAAAATGATAGGACAAGCTCAAGTCGGGTATGGTTATCAACAAGCTCTGACAACCTTTGTTTTCACCTAATCAGACATTAGCTAAAATCAGTTCTTTAGCTAAATTTTAACTACAAGTGGAACAATGAACAAGCTCTCAACATCCCAAGCGTAATTAGCTTTAACGAATTAGAAAACACCGATTCAAATAATTAAGCCCATATGCTCGGCTTAATATCACTTTGATTATGAGATTTCAAGAGCTCAAATTGAAAACTTTATTGATTTCAAAGAGTTCCATTGTCACTCTATCATAGCCACAAGACAATTATGTATATAATGTTTTTGAATAACAAGTATTCATAGGACTGTTAACTAATCGGCCAATTTAATTAACATTCAAATGAAATTAACGATTAACCTAGAAATCAAACAAATAAACTTGTCCCAAACCATTACAACGACATCTCAAAGTAGGAAAACATCAAAATCTAAAGTTAACTAATGTTGGAATAAATAAATTAGCCATACATAGCTAAAAATAGGTTACCGATTCTAAAGATTTTAGGATTTACCGAAAGAATCAGTTGATGATAAAAGTCCTCCTCAATCGATCGATCTCCTGCTGTCTTCTCCAATCGAACCCAGAAAACAGTTGACGTGTTCCCGATCTCTCGCTCGATCAAAACTGCTTCTCTGATGGGCTGCTGTTGTTGGGCTTTTTTGCTGTTGGTGGGCTGCTTGTTGTTGGACTGGTTGCTGTTGGTGTTGGGCCTCTTCTGTTGGACTGTTGGTGAGAGTGAGAGTGAGAGTGAGATGATCAACAACAAAAAAGAAAAAAAAACAAATAATCAAATTGTATTTTTCTTTTTCAAATTTGAATTACCTCAAATAATTAAAATTAAATTAGAACTTTTAAGCATCTAATTAATATTAACTACTAGAAAACTTTAGCATAAAAATATATAAAATTGACACTTATCATTCACCACCTGGTGATTGATCAACTGAATGTGATCAACAAATGTGTAATTATACACACACATATACATTGATTTTGGTTTATTGAATATTTTCTTTGAATCTTTTGGCGTTTCATTAAAATGTGTTTCATATGGACTTGGTTATGAAACTTGTGAACTATATTGAACTTGATTTTTTATGAACGTCATTCGGGTAAGTGACATATGTTTAATTTTCGTTGTTTTTAGAACAACCCAATTAATTGACACATTATTTGGATGTCTTCTATGGCGGTTTTATAGTCATGGCGTCCTGCAGGTGAACTCGATCCACAGGGTTAGGCCCAATAGTTACGTGAACCCACCTTGTGGACTAGGCCGATTTTATTGGCTCCGGGCGGATTGATCGATCCTAGGATTACCCACCATGTGACCGTGGTTAAATTCACAAGGGACTCGGGTGTGTGCCCGCATGTCGTCCCGACAGTTCGTGTGGTTTGTCCACCCCACGAATATTACAAGAATTAACGGATTTTGTTTTATACTATGTTTGAAATGAGAATTTTGAAACATCTTGATTTTTTATTAATTCAGTTTAATTGAATTGTAAGTCTTCCTTTTCATTATCGATGTTACATATTATTATTTCAAATTTATATTATAATCTGTTCACTGAGCCCCGTGCTTACCTGGTAAGAATAACATTGTAAATGATAAATGATATCATATGCAACAATTTATCCGGTAAGCGTTTACCTGGGTAAGAGTCATCACATTCACTTACCGAATAAGACTCTTCATCTTTATCATTGCTCTTACCAGGTAAGATTTTTGACTGTTGTCATGTTCATCCGGTAAAGAAAATTACACAGTAAGCACTTACTAGATAAACGTTTAGTAAACAACCCCTAAGAATAAAATCCTAAAACATACTAATTCTAAGTGTCACATATATGACCTAAAGAATATTATTAGATGGAACAAAAATGTATTTTTAATGTGTATATAAAAGTTACTATCTTCTCATTAAGAATTTATACTAAAGTATTAAATGTATTTATTAAATTGATGATGGACCAATTTAGCTTAATACAAATATAATTACCATTTGATATGAACGTTAGGTTCCAATTTGAACGAAAGTTATATTGAAAAGCGTAAGAAGAGATCTTCATCCTTGAATCAATCATAATCGAATGTCAACACTAATGAGGTGCACCGAATCACTTCCCTTATAAAGCGCAATTCATGGGTAGACATGAGATTAAAAGTCATCAAGGGTTCAGATCTCTTTCTTATGTTTCTCACCATAACTTCCCTTCTAACACGATGCTTGATTGTTATTCAATGACAAATAATAGGGACCCAAATGCAATTATATACATCCAATGCTTTGTATGTAGTAACATTGACTTTGGCTCTTTGTGTGCATGAGGATGTTATTGTTATGTACACACACTCCACATCCACACACACACACCAATTCACAGATTTCCTTTTCATCTCCTCCCCATATTTGCATACCCATCGGCCTCATTATTCATCACATGCTTTGCTAATTCAAGATTTTTATTAACACTCTGATTAACTAATCACCACCATGATGATGATTCAATCGGGTATCAACAATGCCACTGCCAACCCACTTTCTTCTTTCGCTGCTTCTCAGATCTTCGGCGGCTGCCACGAACGGAACATTCTCTTAAAGAAGACGAATGCCTCCACCGCCGCCGGCGGAGTCACTCACCGGAAAATATCTCTTTCCAACGGTGGTAATGGAGGAAGCAGAAGAAGAAGCCCAGATGTTGTTTGCCCGAAAGCTGTTTCTGACTCCAGTTATTCTCAGACCTGCCTCGATCCTGATGCCAGCAACGTAAGCACCCTCCCTCCCTCTTTTTCTCTACACAATCAGAAACAAAAATGGAAACTTTTTTGGTTCCATGAATTAATCTGTTGGTTTCGAGCTGATCTTTGGTTCTCTCTCTTGGTTTATGTGTAAATCACATGGTTTTCTTTGAAACATTCACGATATAGTAATGGGATCAAAATCTTGAAACCCCATTTCCAAAATCTTGAAACCCCATTTCGACATTGGAACTAACTACAGAAATCTAGCTGTTAAATTCTGTTTACTCGTGTGTAGCATTTCACGCTTTTGATTAACATTTCATGTCATAACCATTTGGTTCAAGGATCAGGACCGGTTATGTCGTGTAAATCTCATCATAGCCGTTGTGGGTCACGTAAGCCTACCCGGATATATGTTAATGGTTATTATATATATATATATGTATATGTGCAATGATATGATTCAAGATTTGAATGTGCAGAGTGTGCTTGGAATCATTCTTGGTGGTGGAGCTGGGACTCGGCTATATCCTCTTACTAAGAAAAGAGCCAAGCCTGCAGTTCCTTTGGGGGCTAATTACAGGCTAATAGATATACCTGTAAGCAATTGCTTGAACAGCAACGTATCAAAGATATATGTTCTCACCCAATTCAATTCCGCGTCTCTAAATCGTCATCTGTCACGGGCGTACGCAAGCAACATGGGCGGTTATAAGAACGAAGGCTTTGTTGAAGTTCTTGCGGCACAACAAAGTCCCGAGAATCCTGATTGGTTCCAGGTAATGATCAACTGAGTTGAACCCACCCTGCATCGTTTGGTTGTTTTTCCGTTAAGTTGTCTGTATGGATGAAGCTAATTTTGTTGAGTTTCGAATGAGTAGGGTACAGCGGATGCTGTAAGGCAGTATCTGTGGTTGCTTGAAGAACAGAATGTGTTGGAGTTTTTGGTTCTTGCCGGTGACCATTTGTATCGAATGGACTACGAAAAATTCATCCAAGCACACAGGGAAAGTGATGCTGATATAACCGTGGCCGCTCTGCCCATGGATGAAAAGCGTGCCACTGCATTCGGTCTAATGAAGATAGATGAGGAAGGAAGAATAATCGAGTTCTCAGAAAAGCCAAAGGGGGAGAAACTACAGGCAATGAAGGTATGTATCACCATTTCCTCTAATTTGAAACTGTCGACAGTCGTGAATCTTTCTTGCGAATAACGTTAACTATTCATCTTAGGTTGACACCACCATTCTAGGCCTCGATGACAAGAGAGCGAAAGAAATGCCTTTCATTGCGAGTATGGGTATATATGTTTTCAGTAAGAACGTTATGTTGGATTTGCTCAGAGAGAAGTTTCCAAAGGCAAATGACTTTGGAAGTGAAGTAATTCCCGGTGCAACTTCAATTGGCCTGCGGGTAAGTTGTACGTGCTATATATACATACATATATATATATACATATGTTTCTATAAAACGATCGGGTGACGTTTACTACAATGCTTTCAAATACTTGCATCTAGTTATGGATTATGAAATTTCTTCCATTCCTTTTAGGTACAAGCATACCTATATGATGGTTATTGGGAAGACATTGGTACCATTGAGGCTTTCTATCATGCAAATCTTGGAATCACAAAGAAGCCAATACCAGATTTCAGGTCAGCTGCATACCCTTTTTGGGCATACTCTTGATTTGTTCATATATATATATATATATATATATATATATATATATATGTGTGTGTGTGTGTGTGTATGTATATATATAGCTGCATACCGTTGATTTGTTCATATATATAGATTCTTATTTATGATGATGCAGTTTCTATGATCGGTCTGCTCCAATTTATACACAACCACGATATCTACCACCTTCTAAAATGTTGAATGCTGATGTTACAAACAGTGTGATTGGTGAGGGTTGTGTGATCAAGGTACTTGGGATGAATCACCTCTGCTTTTCATTCAGCAATCTGTTACTAGTTCCGTTTTTCTGAGTTTCTTCGTTGCAGAACTGTAAAATTCATCATTCGGTGATTGGTCTTCGGTCATGCATCTCTGATGGTGTTATTATTGAAGACACTTTGCTCATGGGAGCTGATTACTATGAGGTTATTAGCTGAATTTGTCAAGACAACCATTTCTCTTTTTCTTGTTTCCTTTTTCTTATTACGATTTATGTGGAGCAGACTGATACAGACAGAAGACTGTTAGAAGCAAAGGGTGGGGTTTCTATTGGTATTGGAAAGAATACCCATATCAGGAGAGCAATAATTGACAAAAATGCTAGAATTGGAGATGATGTCAAGGTAAATATATGATCAAGAGAAATGATACCAATTACTTTATAGTATAGCAGTTGCATCATATATTTATGCTTTTTCTTGCAGATTCTGAACAAAGACAATGTCGAAGAAACAGCAAGGGAAACAGACGGTTACTTCATTAAGAGCGGGATTGTGACCGTGATCAAAGACGCCTTGATTCCAAGCGGAACCGTAATCTGAGACGTTTCGACCCACCAGGCATACCCGATCTTGTCATCGGCCGTCTGGGATTATGAGCATTTAAGTAGTCACAGTTATGCTTTGGCCTTGCTTCTTTTTATAGCAATAACTTGTGTCCCTGTTTATTTGTTTTTCAAATAGTTGATCAAAGGCATCTAATAAAATGGTATACAAGAAATTTAACAAACACATCATCCTTCTTTTTGGGTTGGGCCACACATCACATATCAGCTAGCTTTTTGACTAGGCATAATTAGAAACAAAACTAAAAGAAAAACCATCTTAAATAGCTTTTTCAAACAGCCAGATTATGGTTTACTAAACAGGGCTTCTTCAAAAAATAAACTAGCTTGCTCTTTTACACACATATACAAAGAAACTAAACATCAATCAGACACCAACTTGTTTAACATAAATGTCTTGCTTCTTTACACATCTGTCAGCCCATAACAGAACAAACTACTCAACATAATGCGTGGCTGGCTTTCGTTTCGTTTTATAACCACGGCCAGGAAAATATATGAAGAAACTAATCATCAGCACTAATATCAATCAAAGAATATATACCATTTTGCTGCTTCTTCCTTATGGACTCATATTGCAATCCCGCATGTATGCCTGCTCGTAGTCAACAAACCTGTTCCAGTATCCTCGGAACTTGGGAATTCCTATCTCCAGCCATGGTTTCAAATTCCCGTTGTAGTGAATCACTGCAGCTCTTTCAATCTCCCTCTGGCTCACGCTTGGATTATACCCCAGCCCAAGTACATGCCATGACTTCTCTAGTGGGTATACACGTTTCCAAAATGTTATCAAACCGGGTGGTAGCGTTCCCAACTTCCACAGTTGTCTCCCTTGATTCTGCACCAAATGCATGACAAAAAGATCATGACTCGAGATTTTCAGCTGGAATCGAGTTGAAAGCTCAAAATGCTTTTTAGATATTTCCGTGGATCAAAAGACTGTTTGGCAAACTAGTGACCAATAAGCTAGTTGTTAGCTGAAAAACTAGCAATTGCTTATTGGTAAATAAATTAGTTATTAAAGTAATCATGTTTGCTAAAAACCACATAATAAGCTAGATGACAAAGTAAAATGCCCTAAAAACATGTTGAAGGTTAATTGGAAAAATACATGTCATGTCACAATTGGAAAAAGTCACCCAGAGGCTAGAGCTTGTTGAAACGCTACCTGAAGTAGTTTTTTAAAAAGCTAGATTATAAAAAAAACCAAATGGGGATTTTTCAGTAAGCTCAAAAAAGCTAGCTTATGGTTGCCAAACATAGCCCAAGGGTCGCTGCTACTATTATTGTGTTATTCCTTGCTACAAGCATAAAGAATGACATGTTTGATTCGTAGTTAAGAACATTAATGAACCACTTACCAAATTTTGCCATGAATGATAAACTTCTGTGATATTCTGTTTCTTCCATTCCTCCAAATCAAATATATTCATTCCATACGCCCAACCACAAGCACGGGGATCAAAATTTTTAGCTATGATAGGATTTGAGAAGTTGAGATATCGGTCAAACCGATGGAAGCTTTCCCCACAGGTCTCAACAGCACCATTCACCTTGCCCTTCAGATCAAGAGACCAAAGACCTGTCAAATCCTTCTGGACCACTATATCATCATCCAAGAACAGCACTTTACTAAGCTTTGGAAAGATCTCCGGAAGGTAAAACCGAAGATGATTCATAATTGACAGATACTTTGGGTTGCGGAACTTCAGGTTTGAATCAGGCTCAGCCCTACGTGTTTTGAAATAATAATCAATCATGTTCTGTGAAGCCAACTGCTTGAGAACTGGGCTGTAACTCGCATTTAGCCATGTAAATTCCTCAACGTTCTGCACTTGTATTGTAGCCTTGCTGGGTGGGTTTGCAAGAAACCACATCCTCATTGCAGCATAATTGAGCCTATCAGTGACAATGTGGAACACATGTTTCGAAGAATCCTGCCCCAGAGAACATGCTTTGATGTTAAATATTAGAACATTGAAATACTATTAAAACTTCATTAAGAAAGTAAAAAAACTTATGTAAGGACATAATCACCTTGGCACTAGAAACAGTTGAATTCACAACTACTGCTGTAGCTAACACGTTATCCGAAAACAGTGCATAGTGGAACAGCTTGGGGTCTTCTAGTTTTTCTTGATTTGAGAATTGCTGTGCAGAAGAATTTAAAGAATAGTATTCGGTTGAAAGGCGTAAGGGAAGACAATGGAGACCCTTAGGAACAGTTTTGGCAGTTAAGTGAGTCAAAAACAAGGCCTGTTTCTTGTGGACCCGCTGTTGTTCCTCGGTTGAGTGAATAATAGCACGGAGTTTTTTTACAACAGCAGTGCAGTCATCCTGTATTTGCTTTCCTTTTGCCAACGTTTGCTCCATCGCCTTCAGCTTGTCTGAGGCACTAGATTTAGGGCAAGATAACTTATTTATCATAACCCAAAATGGATCACCATAGCCAACTAGCCATTTATGGCAAATTTATGCTCTTCTAACATCCTATATTTGAGTTCAGTTTCCAAACTTTGCAAACAGTTAAAGAATAATATAATTGAGAACTGAAAAATGTAGTCTTCAACAAAGTGACTCAAATGCAGGAATTGAGGGAGTACTATTTTTATGTAAAATATAAAGTAAATTGAGGCTTACCTTTTTGGTAGATCTGCATCCTTGGTTGCATCACCAAGTACTCTTTGGACTTCCTTCATACGTAACCGAAGTTCCCTAATAAAATGAACATTGGTCCTCGTTGCTGAAAGAGAAAGGTAAAGTCTTCCCCTAATCAATTGATCCTTCAGATACCGAACACGAGAATCTACCAAAACACGTTCATTGGGTTTCTCGCTTTTGGTTTTTGCAGGTCCCCTTTCACCAACTTTCTGAGGAAGTTCGATGAACTGTCCCTCTTGTTTGGTTTCCTATAAGATCAGACATCAACATGAATCAAGTCTCCACACGTGAAGCTAAATTTGCACTTAATCTGTGTAGTGCTATGCGGGTTCATCACGTAATCAGAATATTAGAGATTTGGAGTTCTTTAACAGGCACAAAACCTAGTGAATTCATTGATCAAATGGAACATAGAGCGTTATTAAAAAAAATTACTGAAGCCAACTCTTAGTACATAAGATGCAGACATGCTGTTGCTTTCTAAATCAATAGCAATAGTTGCTCAATAAAACGTAAGATTACCAGAAAGGAAAGTAATGACATAACACCAACATCGATATGCAACCATTGTGGTAATTTCTTAAAGACGATCTGTTATCAATATTATAAAATCTTCTACTTAAGGGCCATCCATGTCATGTTTGGTAGGATCAACTAAAAACAGTTCATGATCATGAGTATGCTAGCAAGAAACGCTCAAAACACAAAAGAGTTTTACAAGTATCAATTGTGGTTGTACCTAAATCATCAAAAACTTAAGGGGAAAAATACATTTGAGTGCTTATAAGCCACCAGGCTCAAAACAGAAAACATGTGATATGTAAATCTTTTTCACTCTGCATAGTAATAAATCAGATCCAAATCTACATGCAAATTATTGAACACATCATGCTACATTATGGCTTCATTCAATTATTACCAACTTAAGTATACAGCTAGACATGAATACTATTTAAAGATTGGCAGGTCACAAGAGGCATGAAAGTGACAGCACAGCAACAATCCCAGATAAATTTTAAATAACGGTGTAAGCTTGAGTGGCTAACAATGTATACTCAGGCACCTTTAACTTCACATTTTCCTTGTTTTCGACCGATTCAAATCCGTTCTCACTGCCATCGACTCCGTGCAACCCTTGAGTCAATTGCCTGATGGGGTTGTCGTCTTGAGCCGAAACAATGGTGCCAAGTTCCTTTGATTCTGATAAAACTTCAGCGTTAAAATTGTCAAGTTGATCATATGATATAGGGTGAGGGTTAGGGTTAGGGTAAAACAAACCTTCAGTAAGCTGTCTAGTCTTCCTGGACCTTTCACCATCAGGCTGTTGAACAGATCTAGTCAAATTTTCCAAATAAACATCACCTGATGATTCTTTTTTTGCTGCAGATAACTCCTGAAAACAGGAATCAATTGAAAGGTGGAGAAATGAAATTTTTTCCAAGTATCCAAATTCGGCAAGTAAATTGATGATGTTACCTACCTGTGGAAGCAAACTTAGGGGGATGGCGTCTCGATTCAACGACTGAAGGTAATAATACATAAACATAAGAACTCACAAACAATTAATTCGAGATCATTGAGATTGCAAACTGAGGAATGAACTTACAAGTGTTGAAGGCTCCTGAATGAATTCATCTGTAGCTGCTAGCAGAAGAAAAACAAAACAATCAGATAAATAAGATTAGAAAAGCTTTAAATAAGAACTTTAGAAAAGAAAAGGGAATAGTTATAAAGTTGAAGAAGAAGATCTGAGAGTAAGAGAAGAAGAGTTACAAAAGGAAGTAAATGAAGCGAGTCTATCAGTGTAAAGAACAATGGGAGCAATAACCGTCAGGAAAAGCAACACCAGCACTGGCTTCCTTAGTCTCGTCTTCATCTTCTCTCTTCCAAAAGCAACCCTCCTCCGGTAATGAAATCAGAAAACCCCCAACTTCTATGGCGAAAACGATGAAATCTGAATATTCATTCTTCTAAGAAGGAGAAATTGGGTAAACAAAACAACAATGGCAGGTCAGATGATTTCAAGAGCTCAGAGACAGAGAAGAAAGCAAGCAAAGGGAAGAGAGAAGCTCAAAATTGAAAGTGAAAATGGAGGATTTGTCGGCTATGAATGTGGATGGTGGATTACAAGAGCACACATTTTGGTCCAATTACTTCTTTTCATTATTATTTTATTTTGATATTTTTTTCCTTTTTATTTTTTTAGTTAATGTTAGGGGTGTTTGGAATTGCTTATCAAAATTGTTTTTTAACTTATTTCAGTTTGACATCGAAGGTAAGTTGTTTTTTAGTGTTTGGGTAAGAAAAAGAAATTGTTTATACCGATGTCAAACCGGTAATAAGCAGTTTTTGATAAGTTAATCTTTCTTGACTTATGAAAAACTGTTTATTATCAGTTTACCATTTTAACGATATTTTATTAATGTTTGTTAATTATTAATCTTATTGATATAATTTTTTGTCAAAAATATTATTATAAATGATGAAAAATAAATTTTTACATGTTAAAAAATAAATAAGTTAATAATCAAAAATATTATTATATAAAAGACTGTCTTTTTTGGTCATTTTACATATATAAGCAAAAAATTTCAAACACTAAAAAGATTATTGCTTTTTGGTATCGCTATAAGCTAATTCAAACACTTTTTACAAAACTCCGATTTAATACCACATAAGTTAATAAGCACTTTTATAAAAAAAGCATAAGTTGTTTTAAATAAGCAATCCTAAACACCCCCTTAATTTGATTGGTTATCATACACTAGGAGGTACTTACACAATGTTGCGAGATAGATCTTGATTTTAATTTTTTTGTTTTATTTTATTTTTTATCTCAGTTGATGTTATAATACGGTTTTATGTAGTTTTAAGAACGCAACATGTTTTTATTTTTTAATAAAATATGAATATGAAATATCATAAAAAAATTAAAAAATAATATTGATATTAGTACGAAACTAACTATTTCGTTTTTTTGTATTTCTTTAATTCATTTTTTTTAATAATATATTTTTTTATAAAAGAAAATAATAATCAAATATTTTATTAAAACTCAATGATTATCATAATTATATTTTAGATTTTTTATATTTAAAATGAGATGTTTATTCTCTATTTGATTATGTTTATCTACAGTTAATTACACAAATTCAAACATGAAGCTTTAATAAGTTGTATTTACGCACAATTTACTTGTAATATTGAATTTTAAGTAATATGCATCAATAAACAGTACTTCATGCATAAAAAATGGTTTTTAAGAGTTTTTGTCAAATATTTTATATAGATAAGAATCATTCTCGAATAAATACCCTTTGGGTATAAATAGTTAGCGTGTTATTGTATTTATAACTCTTGCAATCTTTTATCTTTGCGTGAACTTTGAAAAATATATCATTTTAAGCTTTCAACGATTCTCTCTCTACATATTTTGAGTCTGCCATTGTTGATTTATTGATTACCTGATAATATGTTGATTGAATGATTAATCTGCGATAGTCAATGTAATTTGAATTTTTCTTATTTTTAGGTTTTGAATAACCGAATGTTAAATATTTACGAAAGCTTATATGGGTTTGGATTAATTTTATGCGAATACTGATAGGTAAATCTCTAATGACTTACGGACAGTGTTCCAAAAGTCTGGTAGCGATAGTTGTCATTATGTGTTGTGACTTCAGGGTTCATATCTGATATCACATTAAACTATTGCATGTCATGACTTAATGTATGATTTTTTAGTGCGATATTTGTTTTTCCTTACATTTTTAGTCTTAATTACTTCTTAAATATATAACACAATTTAAATTGTATAATATCATTAATTCATTGAATAATAATATAAACTATATGTTTATAATATATATATATATATATATATATATATATATATATTATACAAATTCGTCGCCATAAAATAATACAAACTTGTGGCATCGTTGGGACTCACTCCTAAGACTTAAAAGTTGAACTCGTTGCCTCACTATGAGGTTGTTTATTTACCTCTTTATAATTTCATTAAGAGGCAGTTTCTGAAAAAAACTTTTTTGATAAAAAAAAATATGTCTCTTAATGATTATAGAACACTCTGAATGATTTTGTATCTTGGGTCTCCCTTAATCATTCAGCTCTAATTTTACTCTGAACAATTATCAAACAAATATATTTCATTTTGCATTTATGTCATAAGAGCTTCTTAGGTGGCGTTTGTTTTTTAAGAGGTGCTGAAATCTTAAATCTTATTTCACTTCTGATTAATAAGAGGTGGTATTGAAGTCTGAAATCTGAATCAATAAAACTGTTTGTTTTTGTAAACTGATAAATATCTAAATTTGTTTAAATTGTCTATGTTATCCATTTGAAAATTATAATGTTAAATGTATAGATAAATGTATACAATTTCACATATTTATTCATCATCATTACAAAATTTATATTTAAATTACATAATTGGCATTCATTTAAACGAAAATATGTCATTAACGATATTTAACACATTTAAATTATATTAAAATACATCAATTGAGACGAGTAATGATCGATTTGGTAAGGATCGATTGAGAGAAATGATCGATTAAGTTTAATCGATTGAGAAACGTTTTTGCTAAGAGTTTGGAGAACAGTAAGAAGCAATAAGAGGTTGATTTACCATACCTCTTAACGAATCATACATAAGAGCTTTTTTGAAAGAAAAAAAAACAAATTTTTATTCATTATGACCAGTTAATCATTTTATATCAAATCATTCAGGAACTGTTAAACAGTCGTTATGTCTCTTGCCGTTTAGAGCACCGTTCAATACCCATTAAGAACAAATCCAAGATTTTATCAGTTATCTGTAACCTAAAATAATCCTATATCTAGTTTATAATTGTTAAGAAAAGACAAGAAGCTATGGATGATTGTTAAGTGGGGTTTGATTTAATTTGAATTCAAGAAATTAAAATTCATATTCTATCAACTTATTTTAATTGGTTTGTTTGGTTGCAAAATACATGAAATTGAGTTAATAAAGAATTACCAAATTTATTAGTCAAGTAACAACCAAATTTTAAATAAAAAATATTAAAATGATTATTTCATCTTATAATATCTATACTATATTATAAAACATTTGACAAAAACTTTTAAAAATCAGTTTTTATACATGAAGTATTGCATATTGATGCATATTATTTAAAGTTCAAGATTATAAGTAAATTATGTATAAGTATAACTTATTAAAGCTTCATGTTTGAATTCGTGTAACTAACTGCGGATATACATAATCAGATAAAGAATAAACATCTCATTTTAGAATATAAAAAATCTAAAATATAATTAGGATAATTATCGAGTTTTAATAAAAAAATTAACTATTATCTTTATAAGAAAATTATATTACTAAATCAAATATAATTATCGAGTACCCTTCTAGTATACTAAAAAACACATTTATCATATTATAATAATAAAACAAGATTTTCTATATTATTATATTGTTTTATTAAAACAAAATAAATATAAATTATAAAGTGAATTATGGGTTTGGTCCTGTAGTTTAACAAAAATTATGACTAGCATCACTAAACTCGAAAAATTATGGATTCGGTCTCCATAGTTGTCATTTTTTATGATTAGAGTTCCTCTCACAAAGTTTGTTAACAGTGACTCTGTTAACTTAGGGACATTTAATTCTTTTTGCCTTTTTTATTATGTTTTGTTAAACTTAAAAAGTAAATTATATTGTATTTAGTTATTTTATTTGAGTTCTTTGCAACTAATTGTTTTATTTTAATGTAAAGGTAACCTTCGTTACAAGAAGCAATTGCATAATCCCAGTTAGTTGAGGAAGACTTGGCACAAAAGAAGGAAGATAGAACCGATCGAGAAGGACATTTTCGATCCTTCAAGAAGCCTAGAAGTGTTTCCAAGGAGCGAATGATCGAGTCTAGTGCAGAAACTAAATGGTGTTCCACATGCCGAACTAAACACCATGGAATATGCACCTCTAAGCCTCTTGAGTGTTTTAGGTGCGGAAAATTAGGCCATACGTTTTGTGATTGCATCGTTAAAGGATTGTCATGCTTTGAGTGCGGAGATCCGGGTCACATCAGAAAGAACTGTCGAAGAAGAGAGATCAATGATTTCGACCATCGAAGACTCGTGAGAACTTGCGGATGTGATATAAGGTATGTTTTGTCGGGCTCGTTCACATGTATCCCTTTGTTGCTTATGATGTGAATAGCTGCCACATCGGGTTTTCTTTTATAATCTTTGGAAAATTTGTCATGGAAGCAATTTTATTTAGACGACGTGGTTTTATTACCAATTAGTGTCTAGTTTGGACCTTGTGAGGTCTAAGTTTAAACGTTAAGAAATTGTGAGAAAAAAGATCTTGTTTCAGAAGCGGCATAAGTTTGACTATGTTGATGAGGTGGTGATTTTGGTCGTTTAAAAGGTTTATAAGATTGTAAATTTAATCTTAAGAATGTGTTTCACTTTTCTATCTTCGTGAAACGAGATTTTTGTGTGAAGTGACCCTTCTATCCCTTGATTCTTATGTGTGTCGGGTTACTGATGTAAGCTGCCACCGATCTTTCTCATGGCTTGGTTTAGCAATTTGATGGGGAGTTGTGCGATTAGGCGTTTCAAACCGAAGTGTTGTTAGGATGCCTTTCAGGTGATTGTGGAAAATAGTTAAGTGGTGTTCACTTAAGAAATCCCTGAAAGGAGTTTGTTTTGAAGCTTGTTTTGGTGTGTGATACCAATTGTTGTTGTGGTTCGAATTGCAGTGTCGACGGTTGATGCATACCGTTGGGCTAGACAGAAGGGAGCTGGTAGTGGAAGCGGAGCGTGATAGCTAATTTATGATTCGCAAGAAATTCATTGTTTAAGGCTCTATAAATCATAAGGGATAAATATAAACTAAGGCGATACTTATGTTTATAAATGGTTGGAGTTTTTGTGATCTTGAGTGGTTGGATGAAATTTTAGACCATGAATTTTGTGTTATTGTAAGTGATTAACCTTCAACCACTAAGAAAATCTAGGACTTGCCTTAAAGTGAAAGGTCTCTTATCACACATTTGGAACCCTATATAGATTGTTAGTAAACCGACAATTTGGCCGAGTTGGGCCAAATAGGTGGAAGGTCATGAGGTTGATCTAGAGACGATATGGATTTATCCTAGGTTGTTTTCAGCTCGAGGCACGAAAGAGTTGGGTTGAATTTATTGAGTCGAATTTTTATCCACGAGCCTTTGATCGAAGAAAATAAGTACCCGTGTAATATCAAGATGTGTAGTTTACGAGCAACTATTGTAATGAGGACCAGAAATCTTAGTTGCTTATGTAGATTGTCTTCGACAAGTGTTTTAGCCACAAGTCTAAGTTCAATGCCTTTTCTGGAATTGTTAGCCTCGATATATGATGCCTTTGGAAGTTAACTTATGCGAGGGTTAAGTTCCATCCTCAGGAACAAGATCCCTGAGGATTGAAATGTGCGGTTGAGTTTAGCCTTGTCAAAAATTTTAGTTGTGGATTTGATTAACAGTTAAGGCTTATGTTAACGCCTCTTTTTGAGGATCGAGAGCATGACGTGGTTGGTTTTAGGAAATTGATCATGGTTGAATTGCATATTTCTGTGTCATAGTGCGTTGATGGCGGAAGTATCATGTGAAAAGAGGTGGGTGTGATACCCCTATTTAAAGTTTGAGGTACTAAGGAGTGGTTGATTGGCGTAAAACTGATGCCAAATGAATTCTAAATCAACAAGATGGCATGGCAAGTGATTGAGAAAATATGGGTTTCATCGGAAAAAGTTTGGAGGTCCCATAGAGCTTTGAATTGTGTAAACAAAAGTTATTCATGGGTCTAGATTTCGAGGACGAAATCATTTCCAAGGTGGGAAGGATTATAACACCT
Organism: Cynara cardunculus var. scolymus; assembly: GCF_001531365.2. NCBI lineage: Eukaryota > Viridiplantae > Streptophyta > Magnoliopsida > Asterales > Asteraceae > Cynara > Cynara cardunculus. The sequence goes on from NC_037539.1 coordinate 36,252,811, forward strand.
GTATTTTTATAAGCCATTTCATAATTTTGAAATTCGGTTATTACCTTAGCATTGACTTTTAAAGTTGAATTTAACACTCTTAGATGTTTTAGTTTGACCTCGATGTGGTTTGAGACGAAACTGGTCGATATACGGCCGAACTAGTAGTCCGAGTGCCTATCCGGGTGACTGAAGTTGTGCCATAAAGCGCCTTAGCTTCTGATCAGCATGGGATGTGAAAGGAGGACAGTAGCTAAGGCTACATGTGGTGTGCCTAAGGCCGCACCAAGCTAAGTTACGCGAAGGGTGTGTAGTGTGGCGATCTGTGTATATGGGAGTTTGGGTCGGGCAACCTAAGGGTGAGGCACTATATGCCGCCCCAAAGGTAGCACGAGCCACTGTAAGTCTAAATCCATTTTCCTAGACGTGAAATCCTTCATTTCCTCCATACTTCTTCTATTACTCCATTCCTTCCTCCTCTCTTTTGTCTTTTCAAACTTTGAAATCATTGGAACCTAGGTTTGGTTCTTGAGGCTTTTGGAGGATTTTTGTTGGTGGTTTGGGAGCTCCACAACTTAGTTTGAAGGTTGGCTCAAAGGTTTCATTTCTACACCAGCTCAAGTTTCGGGTTAAAACCTAGATTTAGCGTAAATCTAGTAAGGTGAATTCTAGTTGCTTTGCAAAACTATATACATGTCAATGTATTTCTATTTTCAGGTTTGAACACATTTCTATGAGTTTAGTTCTTACTTGATGAGTTTTATGATTTTGGCATATTTAGAGCACAAAATCTTTAAGGATTATTATATGATGTTTTAATGGTGTTTTGAGACAAAGGTAAATATTTCTTCAAATGTGATACGTTGGATATCGGGAGGATTTGGTGTAAAAGATTGTTTTTGACTCTTAGAATAAAGCAACTTAAGTTAATGAGGATTTCATATGTTTTGACAAACAGTTGACGGGTTTATTAACCTTAATTAAGTCAAGTGTTATTTTGAGATTTTACCTAACTTATGAACTTTTAGTGGTGGCACTTTAGCCTTTAAATCATAAATATATGAATCTTTGATAATCGTCTGCCATGGCTTATGAAAACTTGGGAGATACAAACCATATAGTTTTAGGCCTTAGGCCGTTATGTTTTTATGAAGTGTCATATTTGGACCTATTCATGTTATAGGCGCCACATACTGTTAAATGTTGGAAAATATGACTTTTCGGCTTATGTGGTATACATTGGCTTTGTTAAAATAGTCAAGTGTTTTACGAGGTGTTTTGACTTGGTATTAATTCGATTGATATTTGGGGATATTGTATGTTTTAATAGCTCAATATTAATTTTTAGGTGTATAACACAATCATTTTCATATTGGTTGAATATTACATGCTTTAAGTGTGTTAATAATTTGATTGGAGTCATGTAAATTTAGACTGTAATGCATTGGATCCATAGGCATGTGAATCAGTCGTATTTATATTTTGAGGAGCCTTGATGTCCGCGTTTTGAGACCAATGTCGTGTAGGCATCATGGTGGTCGGTATTGCTGAGAAGAACCCGTTTGGGTTGGACTCCGGCAGGGGCGGATGCAGTGGTTTAAAGGAGGGGGGAAGGGACCCCAGTCAAAAACTCAAAAACAAAAATTCATTTGTTAAATTTTAGGTTTTACATGATTTACCTTCCACTTCCCCCCCCCCCCCAATTACATTTTTCCACGGGCCCCCAACCCCAATCGAAACTATTACTCTAACAAAAAAAATCCGTTGAAATCAATCAAAAAAACCAAAAAGTTATTCGAAATCGACAAAAACACTAAAAAAATCCTTCCAAATCAACCAAAAAACTTTAAAATTATCTCGAAAACGTTGTAATTAGGTTAAAAATACATCGAACGATTTTGCGGGTTTTTAGTCTACCTTAAAGGTGACCCCACTGAACAAAAATCCTAGATCCGCCACTGGACTCCTGGACAATTGGTATTGCCCAGATGCTCTCTTGTTGAGTCAGACCCCGGTCTAACACTCCAAATTTTTTTTTATAAATTTCAATATTTAATAAAATAAATTTAGGGTTGGAATATTTTCAAATTATGGAAATAATTATGGAAAATCTTTTAATTTTGGCGAATACTAATTTGAAGATACTAATATTGTTTTAAAATTTTGGAAATAGGATAATTTATGTATGAAACGGGATTTGAAATTTGACTAAAATTGTGAAGTAATATGTGGAGAGGGACCTGTTGTGCCAATTCTTGAAAGATGAGAATGGAATGGATTGGATGACATTAATGGAAATTGCATCACTTCTATAAGAACCCAAAATTCGACCTATTTAAAGAGGGGCCTGTTGAACCCTTTGGAGGGTTTTTTTTATCGTCGACATTTTGGGAGGTTCTGGCTTTGGAATCTCGGGAAACGGTGCAACGAGTAAGGATATTGAAGCGGTAATTTTTTTTCTTGTTTTTTGATAGTGATTCATTAGGTTAAGGTATGTATCATAATCAAAACTGGAATCTAAGTTTATCGGGACGTTAGGTTCACAAATTATGTGTCCATATCAGTTTTGAAGTCGAGTGGATAGTCGGAAGGACGTCAACTCGACCAAAAATCTTGAATCATCATTTTCGGTAAATTTGTGTGTTTTGTGGTTGCACGTAAATCGTGAACTCAATGAACTATTTAGCTGACTATAGTATACATCTCAGGAGTCGGAGGTTCTGTAATCGACAAAGGCAAGGGACTCGCTAAGGATTTCATCTTTTATTAAATTAGGTGCTTGTTTAAGCATTTTGAGTTTCATTCGGTTGTTTTCAGTGACCCGGTATGGGACGGGTTAACTTTTAAGATTTTTTTAATTATGATGGTTAGACTTCCACTGTAAACGTTTTGGTTTCTATTATTGGAGCATATAGTGATGTATTTTGGATGATGTAACATTTCATTTGGCAATAAAATAGGGTGTTACAAGTTGGTATTAAAGCCAGGTTTAAGAGGAATAGGTTAAGAATTTCCTTTTAGCCTAAGATTAGGTTGGTGAGTTGTTTAGTATTATACATGACATGGTGTGCATAATGATTAAGTTTGATTTTATCGACGTCTGAGTTAGTATTTTTCTTGTTTGTAGGGAAATGGTGAACACTATTCACACATTAATCGTGGGAGAGGACGCGGGCGTGGAGCTGGAGGACGAAGAGTGCCATTTGGACAAGGCCATGCGGTGAGAGTGTGGATAGCCGCCACACCAGTGTGACTCCAAGTTGGAACTGCATATCTAGAGGCGACAGTTCAACATCTCCCGGGAGTAACCCAACACAGGGGTCAATTCGAGAGAGACCCTTGGTCGTGCCTCCTCCCACACGCACCAACTGGGAAGAAAGGATAGAGTATCTTCAGATAGAGAAAGTTGAGTTGTGGAGTAAGGTGGCCTACTCTGAGTGGGGCAATGATAGAACTAAGGGAATGCTCTACAACCTACAACAGGCGCAAGTAAAGGATATGGGAAGTAGACTTGAGAGAGTGGGATAACCTGGAGAGAAAGAGAGAGATATTCTGAAGTTAAAGTTGGCTCAAGAGTGGAGGATTGCAGCTCGATCATGGTGCACCGAGGTAAAGGATAGGACCCGTTTATATAAGAAGGTTACTATTGAGTATGCATGGGTGGTGAAGGGGTATTTTGCTGCTTGGATCCAAAATTTTAAGATAGGTCCAACAGCGAACCCCCTTTGAAGATTCAAACCATCGTTGACCTACTCTCAGTGGATCAGAGACCCTTACCTCCCCGAGGAGCCTTAGAGATATTTTTGGATGTCGAGCGAGGGATTTTAGATTTATTTATTATATTATAGTAATTTTGGTTTGATACTCGTATTTTATAATCCTCAAATGAGTTTGGTTTTAATGAGAATGATACTTTAAAAAAGGCCCCAAAGTCCTTGTATGATTTTAGAAAAACAAAGGTTATTGGAATTTAAGTGCAGTTACCGTGAGATTCTTAATATATAGTCAAACTACAAATAATTAAAATAATAACAAAATAAAAATACCTAAAAGCATAACATCTTGGGCATATACAATTGTTATAAAGATTAAAAAGACACCAGTTATTTAAATAATTAAAAAAACTATTGCCAAATACTACAAAAATAGTGAATAATTATATGAACAATTATAAAGAAAACAATGTGAACCACAATTAGTTTTAGAGTGAATTACATTTTTGGTCTCTATAGTTTGCAAAAAGACTGATTTTTCTTTCTTAACGGTTGCTAATTGACGGTGTTAATTTTAGAGATCATTGAGTGTTATAAAATTGAAAAGTTATGGATCATCAATACAAATAGTACATTTTAAAGATCGTATCCAGATTTTAAGCAAACCACATGGAGCACCAATATAATTCACTCATAAGATAATTATTTTATTTTAACTACTTATTTGAAATGCTTTTCGTATTTTGCTTTACCAATTGAAATAAGGGTTGGGTTCCAGTGAGAAGAAGATTTTAAGGTGAAAAACATAAGAAGAGATCTACATCATTGAATGTATATTATGATGAAATACATCAAATCGGTTCCCATATCAAACACGATTTTATAGAAGAATTTTATATTAAAGGTGATTAAAGGTCCAGATCCCTTATTACGCTTATCATATTAACTCTTCTTCTAATACGATGCTTTTGAGTTATGATGGTGGTTAGTTGTGAAATGAATATATAATTGGAGTATTAGTAAGGATTGATTGAGGTTGATCATTATTAAATTTAAACGTTAGACGCTAATTAACCGTACTAGCTAATTATTAATAAACGTTGGGGGATAGATAATCAGAGTATTAGTAAGGATTGATCGAGGTTGATCGTTAGTTGACTTTTGGAGAAAAATAGACGTTGATGGTGATTATAATGTCTATAATTGTAGGTTATCATTTGGAGCAAACTTTTAACGAACCTACACTATCAGGTGAGTCTTTCACGGGATTTCACTAAAATGTATACATACATACAAACTATTTTTACATGTATGAGGTGTGGTTATATATATATAGGGGGAAGATCAAATGTTAACCAATAACTTTGTGTTAACTTTGAAAACCATGACAACCAATCAAATTCCATTCTTCTTGTAGGTTTATGTCATGCTCACATTTTAATTACAAGAGTATTTCAGTAAATTTATTTAATATGTGACTCCCAAACAATTAATGGGGAGTTACAAATCATCAAATCCCAAAAAATATACATTTATAATATTAATAATTTTTTTTAATCGTGAACTTCCATATTTATTGTTTTATCAGTTTTTAATTCGCATAGAAAACACGGTAGTAAAAATTTTCCGTATCGATCAAGCTAATATAGATAAACGCAATGGAAAATAAATCGACAACAGTGAGAAGATTAAAATGGTTTATGACGACAATAGGAGTTCGAGGTCGGGAATTGAAGAAATTAACCAAAGCAAATGTCTTGGTAATAGATTTTTATTTTTTTAGATTTGTTTTAATCGAAATTATGTTCATTACGATGTGTTGTGTTTTTTATAACTCATCTTGTATTGATATCTTTTTTCTTTAATTATTAAAATACGTACCTAATTCACATGTTCAAGTGGAAGTACATGCACGACCTATTTTCATATTGTCATATTACCGACTTTTATGAATCATGAACCATTGTGTTCATGTTACTTCTATCATATGAACACAAATGTTATTTTTTAAGCTTGATACCAAATCTTTATATTTGATTAAGTGTTTGCACCCGGTGTTCATAGCGTTGGGGTTATGTGTTCATATATTTTATACGATATGAACAAGAGGTGAACACGATATGAACAAGGGGTGAACAACCATATAAGATCAGAAACATATATGAACAAGAGGTAAACCTTAAACAGTGTGAATGCAATGCATGTATAAAACTCCAATTGACAAAGGATCGCTCCTGAAT
>NC_037539.1:36258917-36264014 GCF_001531365.2 Cynara cardunculus var. scolymus
AACTCCCAATTAATTAATGATATGGGAGTTACATAATTTTTTTTACCTAAATACCCTTTTCAACATTGTTCACTTATCTTTATGCAATTTTAAATTTAAAAAAATAAGTTTTAATCATGATTAATCACAACCGTTTATTGAAAGATTGAATGACCAAGATCGGTTAACAAAGTTAACACAAAAACTTTAGTTAACATTTGATTTTACCCCTATATATATATATATATATATATATATATATATATATATAGGTGGAGGTTCAAACGAGAACGTCTGTGATTTACGAGAACGCGAGAACAACTTAATAACCTCAAACTTTTTTAATTAATAAATTAACTTATATTAAATATAAATAAATTAATAAGGGCACTAATGTAATTAAATAATTTTTATAATTTTTATTTTATTTTAATTAGTCATAATTATCCTTTTTTTTCCTGCACGTTCGTTTCCACTCTCTTCTCGCCCTTTGTGATAATTGTGTGATTGTGTAACCATAATCTATCGAAACCATGATCAATCAAGTGTAACCATAACCTATCGAAACCATGAGTAATCGTTGTGATAAATGTGTGATTGTCTAACCCTAACCGATCGAAACCATGATCAAATTGAGTGCGCAAGTGATGTTATAATAGTGGTATCACATGATTATCACACCCATATCACACCAAATCGTTTAGTGGATTTCGCCCGTAATCGTTGTGATAAATGTGTGATTGTCTAATCCTAACCTATCGAAACCATGAGTAATCGTTGTGATAAATGTGTGATTGTTTAACCCTAACCGATCGAAACCATGATCAAATCGAGTGCGCTGTTATGATAGTGATATCACATGATTATCACACTCATATCACACCAAATCGGTAGTCGATTTTCTAAGTTAACCCTAGCCGAGCGGAATCCTTGTGATAATTGTGTGATAATCACATGATTATCATACCCATATCACATGATTATTATACATATATCACACCCAAATCACACCAAATCGTGTTGATATAAGCGATAATGTGATAATTGTGTGATAATCACATGATTATCATACCCATATCACATGATAATCACATGATTAACCGTTTATTAGATAATGATAATCATGATCGTATAATCGTGTTAAAAGATTTTATGATATCATTTCCATTATTACCCTTTTAATTTTAATATTTTTTGAATCTTTTTAAATTTCAATTTTAATTTTAAAAATCTTTTAATTTTATTTTTTATCACAATATGAAATTATTAGGTTGTTCTCACGTTCTCATAAATCACAGGGGTTCTCGTTTGAACTCTTCCCTATATGTATGTGTGTGTGTGTGTGTATATATATATATATATATATATCTTTATTAAGGTGTTAATTACGGTTTTGTAATTGGCAAATTACATGCATATGGTTTTAAATTATGGTGCATGCTTGCTAAATTATGTTTACATTTATTATACATAATCGCATGCATATAGTTTGGGGTTCAGGTTAACATGGTGCGTTAACCGGGGTATTGGATATCAGCTCGATATGTCACATTTAGGGGAGGCATGACCCGCGATGGGCGGGTCCCTACCTAACAAAGTGGAATTAAGAGATCTCGTCGGGGCGGTATTTTCGATAAAAATTGCATGACACTCTTTTATTGACATTTATATAGTCAATTTGTGTGTATTTGTGGTTGCACGTAAACTGTCAACTTACTGAGCTATTTAGCTGACTATAATATACATCTCAGGAGCCGGAGGTTCTGGAATCGACAAAGGCAAGGGACTCGCTTAGGATTTCATCTTTTACTAAATTAGGTGTTTGTTTAAGCATTTTGAGTTTGTTTTTGGTTGTTTTTTTAGTGACCCGGAATGAGACAGATTAACTTTTAAGATTTCTTTAATTTTGATGGTTAGACTTTAGCTGTATCGTTTTGGTTTTTATTATTGGAGCATTTAATGATGTATTTTGGATGATGTAACATTTCATATGGTGAAAAAATGGGGTGTTACATTTGGGACCCTAGGTATTACGGTGATAAACTTGTTTGGAGTTAGGCATCGGAAGCCATGCGTATAAGTTGTGGCATGGTAGAGCTGACATTAAGTCATCAGGAGTACTTTTGGGATGAAGTCGTATGGAGTCGGGCCCTAGGACAATCGGCTTGTAGGTGTAACTCTATGGTGTAAAATAAGCATAGGGTCGGGTATTACAGAGATGAACTCGTGTGGGTCGGGTTCCTAGACCTTAGGTACTGCAGTGGAAAATTGAGAAGGGTTAGACACCAAGACTGTTATCTTAGGGCGCTACTTTATAACATCGAATAATGGCTTACTTTGTATTATGCCACAGTAGATGGAATCGGGTCTCCCCTCGTGACTGAAAGGTGTTGCCAAGTTATTGAGTTTATCCGTGCTTTCAATGATTTTGGAATATATTGTAATATCTTATTTCAGACATTATACGAGCTAAACATTATTCAATCATTTTCAAGAGTAAGTTCAAATGACGGCTTGATCTTAAAAGAATATTTCATTGTTGAGTCTCATTTTGGAAATATATTCCTTTAACTTTAAATGTAATCTTAAATAAGGAATTTGGGTTAAAGAGGAAACTCTTCGGGTTGTACTGCTTTTATGTTTATGAGATAAACGGCTTTAACTCACTTGGTGTTGAGCCTAACATTTTTTCTTATTGATATGTATACTAAGTCATAGAGGGATCTGAGTTGAGTTTGGAGTTTTTTAGAGTTTTTGATAGGATGACTTAGAGGTTGTTTGTGTATCTCTTAATAGTTCTATAAGAGGCAACCTCTGAATCGTAAGAGATGAATCTTGTTTGGCAAAAAAAAAAAAATCTCTCTCTTAATGGTTCTAAAACCCTTTAAATGTTTTTGTATCTTGGGTTTCCCTTAACCATTCATCACCCTAATTTCATTATGAATAATTATCAAACAATTATATTTCATTTTGCACTATATCATAAACACCTCCTAATCATTTTGCACCAAATCATTCAACAATCGCTAACCAACCCCTTAGGTGCTAATTGACAGTTGCTGAATGGTTTGGTGCTGAATGATTAAGTGGTCAGAATGATTAAGATGCTCTTACGATATAATGCAAAATGAAATATGATTGTTTGGTAATTGTTCATAATGAAATTAGTACGCTGAATAGTTCAAGGAGACCCAAGATACACAATAATTTAGAGGGTTTTAGAATCATTAAGAGTCATACTTTTTTTTTGCCAAATAAGATTCACCTCTTAGCAATTAAAAGACTACCTTTTAATAAAACTATTAAGAAGTAAACAAACAACTTCTTAGAAGCGTCATTTGGTTTTAGAGACAACTACTGATAATCATATGACTCTTCAGGGAACACATTACAAGAAATCCATTTATTTGGATCAAATTCAATCCTTTCTCATATAATTGGTCTACAATTGGTTTCTCCAATTCTCTTATTAGACCACTATGAATAAAACTACGTTCTTAGTAATATTTCAGCATTTTCACACTAGAAAGCATATTCAATAAATGTAAATCTAGACACATCACTCTTTTCATCAAATTAGACTTTTTCTGTGAAGCAATCTCTGTACATGTATTTAGCGATTTGATCATTGCACCTACGATAGATTGTTTGACCCCTCCACAAGTTAAGGAGTTGCCACTTACACAAGTAGTGACATTTTTGAAATATTGAGAGAAAAATGACTATGAAATGAAACCAAAGTCTAAAAATGACTATTTTAATTAGTTTCACTTTAGATAAAACAAGGGTTATTGGAATTTAAGTGCAGTTACGGCAAGATTCTTAATATATAGTCAAACTATAAATAATTAAAATAATAACAAAATAAAAATAAATAAAAACATAACATCTTGGGCATATACAATTGTTATAAAGATTAAAAAGACACCAGTTATTTAAATAATTAAGTAATAATATTTTAATTATTATATTGATTTAATTGTTATATTATATTTATTTAATGATGTAATATGACTTGATAAACGTTTGATAAATAGGCCTAAGAAGCAAAGGTGGTGGTTAGTTGTGAAATGAATATATTATCATTGTAATTATTGTTTGTTATTTTATGAAGGGATAACATGGCATACATTTGTTCCTATTTCATGTTCCATCTAATCCACCCTTTTTAATAATCCCAAATATTATGCACATGCTTCCCTTTATTTTCTATTATTTCTTTCTATAAAATATCAAAATTAAAAATTTCTCTAAAAATGTTATGTTTAATTCCAATAGTTTTTTTAATTTTAAATATTAAAAAATTAATTATATTAATAAATAAAATATTATTTAATTTAAAAATAATTAACAAAGATAGTGCCTGATTGGTTTAAGCTTGACTCCAAAGGTCAAAAGTACCAGAAAGTCTCAGGTTCAAATCCATGTAGAAATAAAAATCTCTTTATGACCAAGGAGGTTCAAATACGATGACTCCGTACTATCTACAAAACAGATAGTCATTTTGGAATTACTCTGCTCACATAACGGTTTGAATATCCATGTTAATTTAAAAAAATGATAATAATATTCTACCTTATCTATACTATCTTATAAAACATTTGACTAAAACTCTTGAAACTCTTAAACTCGTTCATCCCTATCCGATTTCATCTCATATATGAATTCGTGTAACTAATTACAGATAAACACAATCAAATACAAGATAAACATCTCATTTTAAATATAAAAAATCTAAAATATAATTAGTATAATCATTAAATTTTAACAAAATATTTAATTATTATTTTTATAAAATTTATAATATTAAACCAAAAATAATTTTTTTATTATTAAATTTAAATTAATTTATATAAAAAAATATATTCTATATTATAAACCATTTGATAAAAAACTCTTAAAAACCATTTTTTATGTGTAAAGTACTGTTTATTAATGCATATTACATAAAACTCAAAATTACAAGTAAAATGTGCATAGGTACAACTTATTAAAGCTCCATATCTGAATTCGTGTAACTAACTGCAGATAAACACAATCAAATACATGATAAACATCTCATTTTAAATATAAAAAATCTAAAATATAATTAGGATAATCATTGAGTTCTAACATAAT
>NC_037539.1:36265192-36281750 GCF_001531365.2 Cynara cardunculus var. scolymus
AAAATTATATTATTAAACCAAATATAAATTATTTCGTTATTGTACCTAAATTAAATTATAATAACAAATTAAATTAAAAAACTACATAAAAAATGAGGAATTTTAAATAGTTAACTTGATACGAATATCGATATATTTTTGTTATGCATAAAGTATTGTATATTGATGCATATTACTTAAAATTCAAGATTACAAGTAATTATGCATAACTACAACTTATTAAAGCTCGATGTTTGAATTCGTATAAATAACTGCGGATAAACATAATCAAATAGAGAATGAACATCTCATTTTAAAATATAAAAAATCGAAAATATAATTAGAATAATTATCGAGTTCCATCAAAATAAATAATTATTATCTTTATAAAAAATTATATTATTAAACCAAATATAAATTACTTCGTTATTGTCCATAAATTAAATTATAAAAAAATTAAATTAAAAAATTACAAAAAAAAAGAATTTTAAATAGTTAATTTGATACTAATATCGATATATTTTTGTCAAATTTTTATGATATCTTCAAACATATATTTTATTTAAAAATAAAAACAATATCGCTTTCTCAAAATCACATAAAATCATATTATAACATCGATTGAGATAAAAAATAAAATAAAATATTATAATAACGATATATCTCGTTGCATTGCATGAGTACGCTTCTAGTAAATAATATCTTTTAAGAGTAAATAATATCTTTTAGGAATATCCAAGAAAAAATTATTAAACCAAAATATCAAGAAAAAAATTCTCATTTCTCAGTTAGAAAACGGAAGATTTATGACCTGCCGGAAAAAAAACACAGAAAGGCTGAGGTGTGTGCAAATTTTGGCCATATTCGGCGGGCAGCATTTTCTATGTTGCTCTGCATCTCATCTCCTTCAACCTTCCTCCCTCATATCATCAACCCTTTACCAATCCTAAATCTCAATTATCCCACCAACACTTTTCCATTTCTTTCTCTTTAGTTGTTGAACTCAGACACCATCTGATTCCCACTTTCTCAGCATCTACAAAACCATCGTCTTGTTAAACAAATACAACCAGTAAAAAGATGGGTATAGGAATGATCACCATCACAGCTATGGCGGTGCTGTTGGTGTTGGGTGGCTCAACTCAAGTGGTGGAATCAGCAATAGGTGTGAACTGGGGTACTATATCCAACCACAGGCTATCTCCTTCCACGGTGGTGAATCTTCTCAGAGACAACAAGATTCAGAAAGTGAAACTTTTCGATGCTGATCCAGATTGTCTCCGAGCTCTAATGGGCACCGGAATCGAGGTCATGGTGGGCGTCTCAAATGACCTTTTGGCCACACTCAGCTCCTCCACTGCCGCCTCCGATTTGTGGGTTTCTCAGAATGTCTCCAGATACATGGTTAAAGGAGGGGCCAACATCAAGTATGATACCCTTTCCTATCTATATCTATGTATTCTATACATGTTCACCTTAAAATCCTTTGCTTTCTTTTGATCTGAAACTTCAATCTCTGGGCTGCTGGTTCGTTCTCTTTGTGGGCAGTAGTAGAAATTAATCCAAGATGCTCTCAGGATTTACACATGTCATTGACACCCAGTGGATAGACCCATCGTAATAGAGGTTTTACTGAGTAGGTGTCATCATCTGGTGATCTAATTGATGAATGATATTGATGTTTTCTTTCCTCTCTTTTAGAAAGAAAAAAAAGGGCACCTGTTTTGCTTGCTATAGGTAATTAACTGCTTGTGATCTCCAGACAAGTGAAAAGTGCATCAATTTACTGGTTTTTGCCTAAACCTGCAACCATCTGTGTCTTGCTACTATGGGAAGCATTGTGTCATAGTGCATCTAAGGGGTCATTATTTTATTTTATCTTCGGAAATAAAATCTTAAAGTGGATACTTCCTCATTGCTGATATGCATAGTAACTTGGACTCTTAGATTTTCACATACATAGGTTGGGAACCAACAATCTTTATGTAATCAACAAGTGTTTGAGATGATCCTGGAGCCAAAATAGGAAGGAAGTAGCTGATGAACATGTTACCTTGTAAGAGCGATGACAAGGGAGTCTTACCAGGTAAGTGAGGGTGACGACTTTTACCAGGTTAACACTTACTGGATAAATTATTGCATACGCGGTAAGGTAAGTGAGAGCATTGCTTACCTATTACTAGGTAAGCGTTTGGGTAAGCGGCCCCTAACTCTACCTTTTTTCTTCTTCATGAAATCCCCCTTTTCTTTAGCAACTTCAAAGAGTATATGTACAAAGTAACATCAACTGTTCCTAGCTTAGAGAATAGGAAATAACCAAGTATTGATAATTCAAAATGACTTAAAAATCCGCTGTCACTATATTAACTTGGCATGTACACCACACCCTCCATTGATCCAGATACTTAGGATTTGGTTTGGGTCCCCTCTCTAACCTGTGACCTTTATCAAAATTTGTGGTTGCAATTATAACATTGTCTCCAAGCCCTGATGTTTGTATCTCATCCCAAGGTAATTGCTTGATGCCAGATTGAGTCATGGGTGGAGACGTAGAGTGTTAGAAGTATGTGTTGTGCCCATGCCTCCAGCTTGCTAACTTATTGTTTGCCCTTGAACCTAGTTGCCTTTCATTCTGGTTAAGTTTATTACATTCTTTATTGTTTGGGTCTGAACATTTCCAGAAAGCTCAACAATTTCTGACTTGAGTCCACCCATGAAAGTACCTACTAATGCCTTTTCTGACCACTTTCTATCATTGGTTGGGAACAACTCAAATTTACTTTGATAAATTATAATCTCTCAAGGAACCCACTCGTAAAACTCTACACAAAGCTTCATCAAAGTACTATGCAATTCTGCATCAGTAGGGACAAAGCACGATGGATCTCATCTTCGAACATTTCCCATGTAATATCCATCTGCCTATCCTCCATAGCTTTTGTGTACCTTTGCCACCACTGATTTGCTTCCTCTTCCAAATGGAAATTGGCGAAAACAACCTTTTGATCCTCCAGAATTTCCTGAAATTCACAAATTTGATTGACCAGATTAAACCATACAGTAGGATCATATTCTTTATGAAATTGCAGTTTGTAAAAGCTTTGATGTGAAAGCTCGCAGATTCTCGCTTGGGCCCTTCTTGTTTGGGTGCGTCTGATGGCGCCCAGATTTCCATCAGCGACTGATAATTTATTGATAGTTTGCTCCACCAACCAGATACTTTGGGTCCTATCTCTGACCTGATATCCTATTTTACTAGTAGAAATTGATTAGGCAAATTACTGTTAAAAAAAGCTTTGGAGTGGTAGTTTCTTGAGCTTCTGTTACTTATTAACTGTTAGTGCTATTGACAAATCTGTAGTTTATATTGCTAAAATTATAACATGGGTACTGTATATATACATTATATATTGGAGAAATGCATCAAAATCCTCAGATATATGCAAGACAAATTAATGACATTGACTTCTTATATCTCAAATAAATCGAGATAAAGTGTTGATTCTTGTAATGTTAATCAGGTATGTAGCTGTAGGAAATGAACCCTTCCTTTCAAGTTATGGCGGTCAGTTCCAGTCATATGTGATGCCAGCCATGACAAATCTGCAACAATCCTTGGCAAAAGCAAACTTGGCAGGCAACGTGAAGCTAGTTGTCCCTTGCAATGCCGATGCCTACGAGTCTTCTCTTCCTTCACAAGGAGCATTCCGACCTGAGCTTTCTCAAATTATGACGGATCTTGTTACTTTCCTTAATTCCAATGGTTCCCCCTTCGTTGTCAATATCTACCCATTTCTAAGCCTCTATGGCAACTCAGATTTCCCACAAGACTATGCTTTTTTCGAAGGGACGACACATTCTGTCACGGATGGACCAAATGTGTATTATAACGCATTTGATGGGAACTACGACACTTTAGTTTCTGCCCTTAATAAACTTGGATTTGGTCAAATGGCAATAGTTGTAGGAGAGATAGGTTGGCCTACAGACGGAGCTATTAGCGCGAATGTCAATGCTGCAAGAGTTTTCAACCAGGGACTCATCAATCATGTTGCAAGCAACAAAGGAACCCCTCTTAGGCCTGGACAACCCCCTATGGATGTCTATCTTTTTGGACTTCTTGATGAAGAGGCGAAGAGCGTTCTTCCAGGGAGTTTCGAGAGACATTGGGGGATTTTCTCTTTTGATGGGCAGGCAAAATATGCACTCAACCTTGGTTCGGGCAACGGGTTGTTGAGAAATGCCAAAGATGTCCATTATCTTCCATCCAGGTGGTGTGTGGCTGACCCTTCCAAAGATCTTTCTGGTGTTGCAGACCACTTTAAACTGGCGTGTACCGTTGCGGATTGCACGACTCTAGATTATGGAGGATCATGTAACGGAATTGGCCAAAGGGGTAACATTTCTTATGCGTTCAACAGTTACTATCAGGTACAGAAACAGAATTCTCAGAGCTGCGAATTTGATGGTCTTGGGATCGTTACTTTTCTAAATCCGTCCATGGGTCAGTGCAAATTTCTTGTGGGAGTTGCTGAGCAGGTGGTCACTAAGCATCTTTCGCTGGGTTTGTGTTTGCAAAGCAGGTTTGTCGTCATTTGGTTATCGATATTTTGGGCACTTGTGATTTGAATAGCGTTATTTGATGTCGGATTTTTCAGGGGTTCCCGACGACTTGAATCATTAGTTTAGGCTGATAGTTGTATACCACACCATCCAACCATCTCAAGCATTAAAAGATGATAGCATTTAGAGATTATATAGGTTTTATTCAAACTTATGGTAGATGTATAAATTTCACGAGCATATGTTATGTCACATCTGTGCATTGTAATATATGAGATGTATCCTCTGAAGACTGCGCACACACACACACACACGCACGTACGTGTGTGCGCAAGCACGTGCGTGCATGCACGCTCTCACACACACACACACACACACACACACACATATATATATATATATATACACACATATATAGGGAAGAGTTCAAACGAGAACACTTTCATTTTACGAGAACGTGAGAATACCCTTTTCCTATAGACAATCACATGTGATACTATTATTCCACCACATATGATACACATGTGATACTAAATCAGAGACGCAAGTGATTTTCGACGCGATCTTGGTTGCGAGTCAAGTCGTCCTTACACCACTAAGCCCCTTACAAGTATTATCACATGTGATAAGAGTGTTGTTGATATGATACTATAATCCATCAAGACCATCACATGTGATGCTAAATTATAGATGTAGACAACCTTTGGCTCGGTCTAAGTCGTAGAACACGTCGTCCGCACATCATAGGGTCCCCTCATGCGTGCTATCACATGTGATAAGGATGTTTTTCGCAATCTCGTAAAATGGAGGTGTTCTCGTTTGAACCTCCACATACACACACACACACACACACACACATATATATATATATATATATATATATTTTAAGCGCATCTTCAACAGATTTTCTAAAATTTCTTTAAAATGGAGAACTAAAAGTTAAAATCTAAAAAAAAGAATACATTCATCTTCAACATATTCCCTATTTCAGAGAATCCAACATTGATTATAATTAAAATATTATTTCTTTCTCAAAATATTTATTTTCAAAGTTCCCTGTTGATGGTCTCAATTGATAATCATTTTTGGAGTATTCTTCGTATTTGGAGAAAAAAATCTCTCTCTCATCTACTTTCTCCATTTTGGAGATAGGTTTGACAAAGCTGTTAGAGAAAAATATTGACTTAAAATCCCCATTTTCTCCATTTTGGAAAAGCTGTTGGAGATGCTCTAAATAGTTTTGTCTGTGTAAGTTTGATTCAGACTTTGATAACAAAACTGCTCTTCCCTTTGAATTCTCTCTAATTTTCTTCTTTCTATCTTCTTCATTTCTTTTATTTTCTGTTTCATAATACGAACTGTTATAGAGGAAGCGTATTATGAAACAGGAAAGAAAAGAAATGAAGAAGAAGATATAAAAAACAATTTTATTATCAAAGTTTGAATCAAACTTACATCAGATAAAACTATTTATATCAATGCATTTTTATGGGCCTTGGGTCAACTTAGGGTCTGTTTGGTTTGAATGATTGTTTTTGAGAGATTTGGATTTTGTGAAGGGATTTGGATTTGGTTTGGAACGGATTTGAAATCATTGGTGTGTTTGGTTTGTAGGATTTGGATTCCATTATTTATAAATAATTTATAAATGATGCTAAAAATAATTAATTACATTTCTATTAATCAATTATTACAGAACAAATGTTGTTAACATTGTTTAAAACTTTGTTTCATACAATCCTACGAAATCCCGAGTACCCCTAAGGATTTCAAAATCATATGTTTATAGGATTTCAATTAAATCATAAGATTTCAAATTCGGATAATCCAACAAACCAAACATTGGATTGGAATTTGAAATTCAAATCCTCCGAAATCCATTCAATTCCTGCAAATCAAACGACACCTTAGAATACTGAACTTTAGCTTTCTTAGCCAATTCCCTTTGGAATAACTCCCTTCAGCACACAATGGCAAGATTTCACATCAAACTCCATCATCAACCTTTTGAAATCCCATGTTATAGTCCCCACAATACTAAGGGGTTGTTTGACAGTTGCTGAATGGTTTGGTGCAGAATGATTAAGAGACTCTTATGATATAGTGCAAAATGAAATATAATTATTTGGTAATTATTTACAATGAAATTAGGGCGCTGAATAGTTAAGGGAGACTCGTGATACAAAATCATTTAGAGGTTTTAAAACCACTAAGAGGCAGACTTTTTCTTTATTCAAACAAGATTCACCTTTTAATGATTCAAATACTGTATTTTAATGGAACTATTAAGAGGTAAACAAACAACCCTTAAGCCATTGAACCCCTAGGACCATCTTTATAACTTCTCAATGGAATCAAAAACATGTCCGACTTGAATTTGGTGTTCTGCAGCCTCCGATTAAAATCCTTACAAACAAATCGACACACAATATTAGCACAATTTGCTACTCTTACTACTTCATGAGGAATGGAATCCAAATGCAAACCTAACCTTTTATCCAAATGTAAATCCAAGAAATTAGGAGTACTGTCCGGATCAATCAAAATCTGAAGGGACTTATCGTCGTAATAATTGGTCACCCTCATTTATATGAAATTTATGGTTTCCACTTAACATTTTCATTGATACAAATTGTTCTATATTAACATCCTCAAAACATGGATCCATACATTCACGTTTCTCCTCTTCGTCCTCATCTATACCTGGAATCTCAAATGAGAACAGCTGCGTTTGTTTCAACCCACACTTATGCCCTTTTCATACAACTGATTGCATAAGTAACATAAACCCTTTATTTGTTTTTCCATTCACTATAACAAAATCGAGTTTATAGGATGCCACCAATTTCTAAGTGTCCTAACAGACTGGTTTATAGGACTTAAATTTTAGGATCAAAATATAAAGCGTCATATCTAAAGATGTTGTAATAAGTTTATAGGACGCTTTTGAGCGTCTTAACAAGTTTTTTAGGACACTTTTTATTACAAAACGTTTCATTAGCAATTTTATAGGACACTATTTGAAAAAATGTCTTACAAAAACAAATGTCCTATAAAAGTTGGGTTGGTTTGCATTTGGGTGCCAAGTAGGAAAAGAAACTAAGAAAATTTCAGAAAACTGAAGAGTTCTTCGAGGCATGGGCAGAAAATTCTATTTGGAAGGGGGTTGTTTGCAATATCTCGTCGGTCAAATAAAAGGGTACGGCCTCAGGGTTTGTAAAAGAGAAAACCCAGTAATAAATTCATCCTTCATTTTTTAAAGCTTTATACACATCGTTTATCACATTTTCTTGTTCCATACAATTTTACTACGAAATCCCACAATGATTTAAGTTAAGGGTAATTTCTCAATTAATTTCTATGGATTTTAGGGAAAATGAATTCTTTTTTTGAAAGAGTTAACAACTACACGAAATTAAACCCTGAAAAATGAACCAAACCACTAGTTATGACCCATAACTTGATTTAATACCCGTGGGCCAAAATATTCGTCCAAAATCCCAATCAAAAACTTTCGCTGAAAACAACTTGATATTCTCCAGCCCAAAACAGGGTTAAACCCTAGTTGCGGGCTGCTGTGGTTGGGGACCAAAATCTTGGTCAAAATGCAGCTGACGACACAAGACGTGAACCAAACCATGAACCAAGATGGCACAAGGCCGTGGTCTAATCTTCGAGCGACAACAACCAAGCTACAATCTGGACGGTCACATAGTTGCAATGCTGCGGTGCATGGCAGAATCCAGCAACCAGCGACAATGGGTCATGGTTTTGTGAACAACAACAACAGCAGGCGTCCAGCCACATAAGAGCACTGGATCGGAACTAACAATTGGCGATCACTATCAGCCGGCGCCCGACGATGCAAAGGTCGCGACACCAACTGACATGGATGATATTCAAAATCAAATCATTATTTATTTTTAAATAACACTTTGTACCCGTATAAGTGTTTAATGTACTTTATATCCAACACTTTTTTATTTTTCATTTTACACTCTTATCATATTAACATAAATAATCATATATGAACTAAAATAAATTTTAAAAAAATAGGTTTTTTTTTTACAAATTATACCATTACAGTCGTCTCGTCAATACTTTCAAAATGAACCTAATATTGAATATTTTTATATTTAATCATACTATTAAATATCATAAATGAATACAAATTAATTTGTTTTATATTCGAGTAAACTACTATTTTCGTCCCTGTAGTTTTTGAACTTTCGTTTTTTTGTCTATATGGTTTATAATTTATTATTGTTTTCATTTTTACGGTTTGCAATTTATTTTGTTTTCGTTCATAAGATTAAATCTATTAAAAATCCTTCATTTAAATTAGGGGTGTTTTAGTTTTTTTGGTTTATTAAATATCGTTTTTGGTTTCTTTTTTGTTATTAAGTCTTTTTGATTTAATAAAACTATATAATTTTTGATAAAAGAACTAATACATGATTTATATTATTTTGTTATTGTTTAAACTAAAATAATTAAATATTCCTCATGCAATTTCTTTTTGTTCATTATTAATTTAATTTCTTAAAAATTACAATTTTTATACGACGTCTTTTCGGATTTGTATTTAAAAAAGATTGTCATAAATTTTTTTATTGTACACTTTGTTTTAAAAGATGTCTAAAGACATTTTATAAACTTACTAGAACACATTTATGTAAGATATACGTTTGTTTAGTGTCTATGCTATATTTTAATGCATGTTAAACAGTTACGTGTTGAATTTTCAGAGGTACATCTCCTCTTGCTTTACGTACAAGTTTTGGAGCTGTGTGATATCCCCCACCCCAGTGATCCGTTCCTTTTCAACTTCCTACCCTCAATTCTTTCCCGCGTCCCGATCCTCTTCTTAGTCGGTTATTTTGGTACAACTTCTCCTTGTCACCAAATCCAGTAGGAGAACGAGATGACACCCAGATTGCTTAGATGTAGAGAAAATATAATGGCTTCACATCAGTATTTTATTAATCATTGTTTCGATGGAAATGTTCAAGATCTATCTGCATCTCAACATTCGATCTCCTCCCCAAGTTTCCACACCACCAACCCCTCTCATGTTGGATTGCTATGTCTTTGATGTTCAATGTAACCCAGATAATAATTAGGTTTTTAACCTAAGTACCCAACCATGGGATCAGCTGTGTAATCTCTGGTACCCGTACTCTTACAGCCCTACTATTTTTCAATCCATATATCTGGATCATTATTTAGCAGTAAGGTGTTTGACTTTTACAAGTACTCAACCACTCCCCTCAACTGTCCATCCAAAGAATCTTACACCGTATTTTGCTGCTCCATCTCCAATCTCTTTCGTCTTAGACAATTAAAAGAGGTCCAATTTTTTCTTTTAATCGAAGAACTTAAGGTATCAACTTTTATAATTTCTCCTACAAAGTGACATTATTATGGTTTGGCTATCTATCTATCTATCTATCTATCTTGGTATGGATACAGTCTCAGGTGACATTTTTTGTTTGGATTCATATCATTCTTCTTTGAATTTGTTTCAGACACTGAAGATGCTAGAAGACAACTCAGTACGAATTGCATGATCTGAGTAAGCTTCTAATTACTTGGAGAAGTAAAAAAACCAATTCACACCATTTCCAAGTTAAAAAATATACACATCATTCTAACTTAAATATCAGCAAAATCAAACAATATACCATGAGTTAAAATGTACAGATCATTTTAACTTAAATATAAGTTTCTGATTTTTTTGACGGTTTGCATGTTTCTGCCATAAGTTTTTGTTTAGTTCAAACATACATTTATGATTTTCTTAACGGTGTCCATGATTGTATTACATCTTTTTGAGAAGATAAGTTTCTAATTTTTTAACGACGTCCATGATTGCAAAATTACCACAAGGATAATTGTGAAGGCGTACTCTCGAAGTAGGACTGCAACCTTCTTGTTGTTGCAAAATATTTCGGCTCAGTTGTATTGCTCTTACCGAATTTGGGTATCATCAGATTTGAGTTCATATGAATGGGATGAAAGTCGTATCTCTAATATCAACCATAGAATGGCAATTTCGCACCCAACCTTTTTCCTATCTTCTTGAGCGGATAACTCAATCAATGTTACATCCATCTTATGATGGTTTTCAGTCTGATGTCTTTCATTGTTCAAATCGTCATGATCAGAGTAGGTTTTTTGGGTTGTTTAATATCATAAGAGGGTATTATCTTAACATACAGGTTTATATTTTTCATCCTCCCTTGTCTTATTAAAGTATTTAGATAAAAACTTTTAAAATCTTATAAAGCATTCATGAACAGGTGCACTGATTTTCTATTTCTGGTTTATATGAAAATATTTGGAGGTATATTGGTGCTTCAATAATATTCTTGGTGATGTTTTTGTGTGGCTTTATAGGGTTTTTCTATGTTCCCTTTGTTGCATATCTGGATGATTCTGTTGGTCCTGTTCTTCAATGACACATGAATACCAGTTAATATGGGGTTTTAGCAGAAAATGTCTTGGTTTTATTCTTTTTGTGATTTCTTCCTTTCTCCCACTTATGTATCGTTCTAATCTTGGGTGTTCTCATAATTGTTACAGTGGTAGCTTTTATCCATGTTTTGTAGTTTTGTAAAAGTTTTGATTAATAAGTGAACAGTTTAGGAATGTTTTTTCTCCTCAATATATTACTACTGTTTGGATGCTTTCATTATTTTTTCTGATCTTGCTCTGCTTGAATAACATATTATTCTGCTTCCTGATCTTGCTTTATTGTTCTTTTGATTGAAATCTGAAATATGTTCCATGATAAATCATATTGGCTATAAAAATTGCATTTTCTGTTGGAAAAAATGGCTTTTTTTTTTTTTTCCTATTTTGGAACATAAAATCTGGAACTTACATAATCTCAATTTATGTAGATTATTGTAGATTGATGTTCTCCTCCGTGATGATACCTTCGTTTCGATACATTGAACGTCAAAAACGGACTTCATATGAATGAGAAATTAATCAACAAAGTAAGGTACATGAATGGAGTATAAAGTGGGTAAATAGCTATTTAAGCCATCCCACATAGGTGGATGAGTAAAAAAGAGAGTTTACAAGTAGAAACAATTCATGTGGTTGTAAGAATTATATAACCAAGGCTCTTTCTTGGGCATAGTTGGGGGGGGGGGGGGGGGGAGTGCAAATGTGAACATAAATTGGCTTGTGTGTGTGTGTGCGTCCTGTGACCACGAATGCACCATCGGTCGACCAAAAAGAATTCAAACACATTTTTGCTAAAATTTTGTAACTGGTGTATTAATTGTATTAATGGTAGATATTTTCGGTTTTGATTAAATAATAAAAACTTGAATCAATTCGATTTCAGTTTTGATTAGATAATTAAAAAGTAAATCAATACCGTATTAATTCTTATTTTGTCTGTTACGAAATTTGCTAATATATTTACGTCACTCCTCCAAACAGAAAATACACCGAAAAACAACAGAACATCTACTTCTTCCCTTCTTGTCTTTCTCTAATAGCTAAAACCTAAAAGATTGATTTCACTTTTAATCTTAGCCTATCACTATATATATATATATATATATATATATATATATATATATATATATATATAGACTTGGGATCATGTGAGACCAGCCTGTTTTCGTGAGACCCGTGAGACCTGCATTTTACACTTGAAACTTCACAGCACAAATGCTGTGAAGGTGACTTTTTAAAACCTTCACAGTATTTTTGCTGTGAATGTTCGACTTTTTAAAACCTTCACAGTGTTTTTGCTGTGAAGGTTCAACTTTTTTAAAACCTTCACAGTGTTTTTGCTGTGAAGGTTCGACTTTTTAAAACCTTCACAGTGTTTTTGCTGTGAAGTTTACGTGTAAAAATGTGGTCTCACGGGTCTCATGAAAACAGGCTGGTCTCACGTGAACCCAACCCTATATATATATATATATATATACATATAATACCCTGTAATTATTAAAATTACATTTTAACACATATTCATAATTATTCTACAAGGATAATCATTCTATCCATCAACATAACTTATTTCGGGTTTCTAGCAATAACATATTATGTGTGCGACCCTATAAGTTTACATATTCATTGCCAGTGTTTCTGTGAGAAAGACGTAATGGGCATATGATAATTTGCAAGTTTTTTATTCAATCTTTATCGTCAAGAGGCAATTTTAATCACCCGGTTTACTAAGTTTAGGTTTGAATGGTCGATCGGTTAGGTTATGGTCAACTTCTGTTGCTTTTATAGATCATGTAAGCCAGCATTTGTAAGGTTTATAACAGAGTTTGCTGCAATTTCTATTAATTTTCTATTATTAAGGAAACATATTATATACCACACATCTTCTTATAAGGAACGGTGCCTGCAATTGACAAAGAAACGTAATAGAATTCAACACAAAGAGACAGAACAAAGAAAGGTAATCAATGAACATATACCACTTGTTCTTGCTGGGCCTCTTGTTTTATATGTGGTCTCCTATATGCTTGTCCTTTTCCCCTATAAATATATAGAGAGAGAGGGAGAGGAGGGCGATCAAACGCAAACCATTCAATTTGTACAAACCGTGCAAACCACCCTCATCTGTTGATTTCATTGTTTAATATTATGAAATTGTTTCATGAAATTGTTTAATCTTGTAAAATTGTTTCATATAATACTTTTTTTGATGAAGCTGTTTCATATATGGTTATGAAATCGTTTCATATAATACTTAATGAAATTTTAATGAAACTGTTTCATGTATTTCTCTAAAATTAAAACAATGAAGATGATAAATCTATGATTAACACTCTCGACAATAAAAATGATTAATCAACTTCTCATAATTACAAAAAAATGAACAAAATGAAAAATTATGATTGGTTGAATAAGGATTGCACGGTTTGTATAGATTGGATGGTTTGTATTTGATCGCTCCTCTCTCTCTCTCTCTCTCTCTCTCTCTATATATATATATATATATATAGGGAAGGGTTTAAACGAGAACATCTTTAATATACGAGAACGCGAGAACACCCTTTTACTATAGACAATCACATGTGATACTATTATTTTATCACATACGATACACATGTGATACTCAATCAGAGACACGGACGATTTTTGACGCGATCTTTGTTGTGGGCCAAGTCGCCCTTACACCACTAAACCCCCTCATATGTGATAAAGGTGTTGTTAATATGATACTGTAAGTCTGTAATCCATCAAAACCATGACATGTGATGCTAAATCATAGACGCAGCCAACCTTTGGCACGGTCTATAAGTCGTAGAACACGTCTTCTGCATACCCCTAAGTCTCCTCACGCGTATTATCACATGTGATAAAAGTGTTCTTACGTTCTCGTAAAATGGAGGTGTTCTCGTTTGAACCTCCACCTATATATATATATATATATATATATATATATAGGGTTGGATTCACGTGAGACCAATCTGTTTTCGTGAGACTTGTGGGACCACATTTTTATGCTTAAAACTTTACAGCAAAACATTGTGAATGTAAAAAGAACTTCACAGCAAAAACATTGTGAAGGTCGCTTCATAGGGTTTTACTGTGAAGTTTCTAGTGTAAAAATGTGGTCTCACAGGTCTCAACATGATCCAAAGTGTATATATATATATATATATATATATATATAAACCTACTTAAATTTACTAACAGAGTGTATCAGAACTTAAGTTTATAGAACTAAACAATCGTTGTTCATACATAAAAGACGTTGCAATAAGTTTATGGGATATATTTGTGTATTTTTACAAGTTTTTAGGATTTTTTTTAAATAAAAATGTTGTATTAGGTTTTCTTTGCTATCTTAGCATCACATCTTTTTATGGCATACATGTTTTTTTTGCATCAATTTTCAATAATGTCATATTTAATACGGTGTTTTATTTCAGAAGGCTCTAAAAAACGTCATATAAACTTATTACAAAACTTTAAATTAAGACACTTAGGGGTTGTTTGTTTATCTCTTAATAGTTCCAATAAGAGGCAACATCTGAATCGTTAAAAGGTGAATCTTGTTTGGCGAAAAAAAAAGTCTTAATCATTCATGAGAGCCTCTTAATCATTCTGACCACTTAATCATTTTACACCAAACCATTCAGCAACTGTCAAACAGCCCAGACACATTAATGGCTGATATAAACAATTTGGTCAGCAAAAAAAGAGATGCATAAAATGAAACAAAGGTCAAGGTTATAACAAAGAGTTGGGAGGTGAAACCAAGAGAGTGATACTCGACCAAGACTGAAATCTACCACTTGTTTAAAACCTCTATATATATTAAGCTTTCTGTAGGCAGCTAATTAATCATGGATGTTTCAGGAAGTGATCCCCAAAAAGTGAGTCAAGAAGCAGGTAAATTAAGCCCTCTACCACCTCCATATATTTCAATGTTGTTAGCATGGATGCATCATACTTAAAAACTCTATATACATATACATATATATATATATATATATCTAATTTTTTGAACCTTCTGTTTGTTCTGGTGATGTGAAGTTGTTATGACACAAGAGGAAAACGATTGTCCGATTGAGCAAGTTCGACTCACAGTCCCAACGACCGATGATCCGACACTGCCTTGCTTGACTTTCCGGACGTGGTTTTTAGGGATCATTTCGTGTGGTGTTCTTGCGTTTTTGAACCAGTTCTTTGGGTATCGACAGAACGCACTAACAGTGTCGTCTGTTTTAGCACAGATTGTTGTTCTTCCCGTGGCAAGAATGATGGAAGCAAGTCTACCCAGAGAACCAATAAGAATTCTAGGAACAAGATGGTCGTTTTCGTTGAATCCGGGGCCTTTTAACATGAAAGAGCATGTCCTTATCACGATATTTGCAAATGCTGGTTCCAGTTCTGTTTATGCAGTGGGGATTATCACTATTGTCAAAGCCTTCTACCACACTGAAATTCACCCACTTGCAGCAATGCTGCTAACCCAAAGTACTCAGGTAAGTTTCTGATGCTTCTATTTCTTTAATCTAAATAAGAACAAGAACCATATATATATATATATATATATATATATATATATATACTTGGGATCATGTGAGACCAATGGTTTTTCGTGAGCCCCGTAAGACCAATTCTCAACCTTTGGATTAGATCTACAATCTGAACATTCATAATCGCAAAATTGGCACGAGACTTCTCAATAATTACAAAATTGACACCGTGCAACTTTAGACCATTAGATCATTAGCTTATAAAGTTGATCAATGAACATAAATTGGTCTTACGGGTCTCAAGAAAAACCCTTGGTCTCGAACCCAATCCTATATATATATATATATATATATATATATGATATGGGTAACTGCTTTAAATTGATGATACCTGTTATCTGATGGCTTTTTTCATGGTTGGATGATGTATAGCTTCTTGGATTCGGATGGGCAGGTCTTTTCAGAAAGTTTTTAGTTGACTCCCCGTACATGTGGTGGCCTGCGACTCTGGTTCAAGTCTCCCTGTTCAGGTTCACCCTCCCCCCCCTCACCCTTCTCTATATATATATATATATATCTTGGGATCATATAAGACCAAGACTTTTCGTGAGACCCGTAAGACCAATTCTCAACCTTTGGATTAGATCTACAATCTCAACATTCATAATCACAAAATTGTCACGAGACTTCTCAATAATTACAAAATTGCCACCGTGCAATTTTAGACCATTAGATCGTTAGATTATGAAGTTGATCAATGAACATAAATTGGTCTCACGGGTCTCACGAAAAACTTTTGGTCTCACGTGAACCCAACGGTTTTTCGTGAGACCAATTCTCAACCCTTGGATTAGATCTACAATCTGAACATTCATAATCACAAAATTGCCACCGTGCAACTTTAGACCATTGGATCATTAGCTTATAAAGTTGATCAATGAACATAAATTGGTCTTACGGATCTCACGAAAAACCTTTGGTCTCATGTGAACCAACCCTATATATATATATATATATATATATATATATATATATATATATAT
>NC_037539.1:36282195-36306330 GCF_001531365.2 Cynara cardunculus var. scolymus
TTGTGATAAATGTGTGATTGTCTAATCCTAACCTATCGAAACCATCCGAAATCGTTGTGATAATGTCTAACCTAACCCATTGAAACCATGATCAAGTCGAGTGATATTGATATCCCATGATTATCACACCCATATCACATGATTATCACACCCATATTACACAAAATCGTTTTCGTTGTGATAAATATGTGATTATCTAATCCTAACCTATTGAAACCATCCAAAATCGTTGTGATAATGTCTAACCTAACCCATTGAAACCATAATCAAGTCGAGTGATATTGATATCACATGATTATCACACTCATATCACACAAAATCGTTTGATTGATTTCGTCATTAATTCGTGTGATAAACTAATTAGATAAGACGTTATGACTTCTTTGTTGGTCTCCTTGAATTCTTAACCGATATATTAGATAAGGATAATCAATATTAATCATGTGATCGTGTTAACAGATTTTATGATATCATTTCCATTATTACTCTTTTAATTTAATTTTATTTTTAATCTTTTTAAATTTCAATTTTAATTTTAAAAATCTTTTAATTTTATTTTTTTTATCACAATATGAGGTAAATAGGTTGTTCTCGCGTTCTCGTAAATCACAATCCCTATATATATATAACATATATGAAAATATATTTAGGGTTTGAGAATTATGATGAACAAGACTAAATAGTGAAAATTATATAAGATGAATGTTATGACAGAAAGTTTTTCACAATGAAAATACATGATATTAATATATGATATAAACGATATAGATGCATAAGGTCAGGTTCTAAGGGAAAAAAAATGAAAAACTGAAAACACCCTAGTAATCGTTCATCCGGTAATTTTAAACAATTTGTTGGCATGCACACGTGCATAAAAACCAAGAAACAACTTCAGTTACCAATATGCACGGGTGCATATTCATTTATTGAGGTTTTCCCATGAACCTCGTCTAGATGCATAATATTATCAATAAAAATAAATTAAATCATATATAATGAAAGTGCATGATACTCATGAGATATTTATCATTATTCAGTGGTATTCATCATGAATAGTTGGTTTCCTTGTTATCAATGAATTTGTTATATTTTACTGTTTATTGATTTAAAGAGGGAGATATTTTTATTTTTTCGAGGGGTGGTTATAACCACGTATCATCTCATTCAACCATTTAAATGGGTTATTCGGTTCTTTTCTTTTAATAGATTAATACCTTCGGATCTTTTCTATATATATAGCCTCAGGTTTATTTGAGAACGATAAAAATTTTGAGAACCGTGTGAGAACCGAGAGATCATATATATTCATTATTACATAATATCAATATATGTATTTTAACAATAAGTATATTCATAAATACATATCTACTATTTATAGAAGTATATATTCATAGATGCATATACTTACTAAAGTTCAATTCATTAGTGTATATGAATCAATGAACATACAGGTTCTTATGATTCTCAAATTTTTATGGTTCTCATTAGTGTATATGCACCAATTAGTATATAGAGGCTGTCAAATAAGAACCACAAAAATGTCGAAAACCACCGATCATGTGTTGTTTCATATTGTGAAACAATGCATGTGAATATACAATGTTGTTTTACAAAAAATAAACCATGGATAGACATTACATGTAATCACAATGTGAAAACAACATGGTATTTTCGCATGTCATCGTTTCACAATTCAAGACAACACATGAAAGAAACTATGGATAGACATTATGTATGCTGAGGAAACAAAATCGATAAAGAAAACCCTACGCCTCACGTACCTAAGAGGAAAACGCCTCGAGGCTCGTTTCCGTTCTTTAAAACCTTGTATAGAATTAACTTATTTGAGCTTGTAGGGCATTGCATGAGGAAGAGAAGAGGCTAAAGGGGGGTTTGTCAAGGCTGCAGTTCTTCATGATTGTTCTTATATCTAGCTTTTCCTACTACATAGTTCCTAACTATCTATTTCAATCCATCACGGCCCTCTCCTTCGTTTGTTGGATTTGGAAGGATTCCTTCAAAGCTCAACAAATCGGTTCCGGTCTTAAAGGTTTCGGTATTGGATCTTTCGGCCTCGATTGGGCAACCGTTGCTTCTTTCCTTGGAAGCCCATTAGCCACCCCTGGATTCGCTATGATGAATATGTTGGTTGGTTACATCATAATCTTCTACATGGTCATTCCCTTGTCTTACTGGAACAACTGGTACCAGGCTCGAAGATTCCCGATGTACTCTTTCAAGACATACAATGCCGATGGAACGATATACAACGTCTCTAAAGTATTGAACCAATCTTCATTCTCCTTCAATCAAGCAGGATATGATGATTATGGAAAAGTTAACCTTAGCATCTTGTTTGTACTTGCCTATGGTCTAAGCTTTGCAACCTTGGCTGCCACAATCTCTCATGTCCTTCTCTTCCATGGGAGGTACTAAATCTTAGGATTATTGTTGAGGATTCGCAGGAAGTCGATGCGCATTTGTTCTTATTCTTGTTCTGTATGTTAACAGGACAATTTGGGAACAAACGAAGGCATCAATGAGTAACAAATTCGGGGATGTACATACAAGATTGATGAAGAAAAACTAC
Source organism: Cynara cardunculus var. scolymus (assembly GCF_001531365.2). NCBI lineage: Eukaryota > Viridiplantae > Streptophyta > Magnoliopsida > Asterales > Asteraceae > Cynara > Cynara cardunculus. Next base: position 36,284,786 of record NC_037539.1, read on the forward strand.
GATCCAGTCCCACAATGGTGGTTTCATTCTCTTCTAATAGTAGTAATAGGACTTGCTTTGCTTACTTGTGAAGGATTTGGGAGGCAGTTGCAGCTTCCTTACTGGGGCATTATCTTAGCAATCTGTTTGGCTTCGGTCTTCACCTTGCCCGTCGGTGTTATCGTAGCAACCACAAACCAGGTGACTATCCACTCTCTGCATTTCATAAAACCCCAGGTCTTCTAGCTAATAAGTTATTAACTGGACCATATCTTTATACAGCCAATAACCATGGGTCATATTTTAAAGTGTTATAATAACTTGTTAGAACAAAGATCGCCGACCTACCAAGTTCTATTGATATTTTGTGTCCTATTAGGTTGCCCAACTTCTTTGATAGAACTTGTTAAGTTGCCTAACTTTGTCGTAGTAATTTAATGTAACACGTTTAGATACAACACACGGTTCTTGGTCCTATAAACTAAGTCCCATTAGGTACTTATTAGGACGCTCTAGGGGTCCTAAAGACCCATTTTTGTTGTAGGGTTGGCTTGTGTTTAACTCTAGATATATAGTGATTAATGAAGTGTTCGATCTTTCCAGGGAGTAGGGTTAAATGTTATCACAGAGTTGATCATAGGGTATATGTACCCAGGGAGACCACTAGCCAATGTGGTCTTCAAAACCTATGGTGACAACAGCATGCGGCAAGCCATACAGTTTCTCGGTGATTTTAAGCTAGGCCATTATATGAAAATACCACCAAAGTCCATGTTCATTGTTCAGGTATATATATATACGTGTATATATTTCAAAGCAGTTCCTTTTTCTATTTACACGTTTCTTACTAGCCCGGAGACTTCACCGGAACAGCCACTCTACTCTCTAGGGTAGAAGTCAGGTCTCCGGACCCACTTCCAGGTGGAATATACATAGCCCATTTAGTTTGTTGGTGTATTACAAAGCAATTTTAATCACTCATACTCGACTTTGATCATGTTTACCTAAAAGTTAGCAGGGACGTTCATCGCATCCTCTGTCTACTTTGCTACGTCTTGGTGGCTCCTCACAACAGTGGAATTCATTTGTGACCCCAGTAAATTACCAACTGGCAGCCCATGGACGTGCCCAGGAGATGATGTTTTCTACAATGCCTCGATTATATGGGGATTGGTGGGACCTCAACGCATGTTTGGGAATCTTGGGTTGTACTCCAAGATGAACTACTTCTTTCTGTTTGGAATTCTTGCACCTGTGCCATTTTGGTTCCTTTCTCGCAAGTTTCCAGAGTGGAAATGGGTAAGGTTGGTAAACATACCTATCCTTATAAACTGCCCAGGACCACCGATTAAGCCAGTAAACTATAATATGTGGTTTGCTGTGGGAATGTTTTTCAACTTTGTTGTTTATAAGAGGTTCAAGAGTTGGTGGGCAAGGCATAACTATATATTATCAGCCGGGCTTGATGCTGGTGTTGCATTCATGGCTATCCTTTGCTATTTGGTGTTACAAAATAGAAACATCAATGGACCAGAGTGGTGGGGTTTAGAGGTGGATGACCACTGTCCATTAGCCAATTGTCCTTCTGTCCCTGGAATCCTGGTAGAAGGTTGTCCTATAGTCCAATGAAGCCTATAAGCAGAGCAAATTCCCAATCTTCCTTCTCTTTTGTTTTTCGCTCTCTGCAAAAGTAGCACCTATATAATTCTATACACTAGGCTAGTTTATACAACTAAGAACCAAGATTCTAGTCGTCGTTGTAACGCAAAGGAAGAGTTCTGTTACATGTAATTTTTATGAAATTTATCAGGAATTATCACCTATGCTTTGATCTGGAATAGCAACAAAGATGTGTCTGTGTATGTAAGAACAACTCCTGTAGAAAATATACAACGATTCAAGAGAATTTGATGAAATAATAGTAGCCTAAGAGAGGTTATTTAAAGAAACAAGAGCAAACTCATGTCCTCTAAAGCTTAATATGCAAGTTTCGAGTTGTGTTTCTGCTGATATGACCACAAACACATAAAGATTCTGACCATGAAAAGAGACTAAATTTTTTTTGTTAGATCCTGGGATTGTTTGAGCATGGCCATAGCATAACTTATTTCTAAAAGATAATGGCTAAGGATGTATGATCCATTTGAACTTGATTTAACCAAACACCCAAAGACTCGTCTGAATGCTGAAAGGAAGTCAAGTTCAAGTGAAATATTAACATCAACTTCATGAATTCCATCTGCATACGTGGGAATTGAAGCTTTGGTGCTAATGGAGTTCTCACAAATGAGAAACACTGAATCAAATTTTAATGGAATAGACAAGTTATACCAAGAACACAAGAAAACGAACTACTAGAAAGAAGACAAGCTATTATCATGTGCTTACTTTCCTGGATAGATCAAGCAAGCAAAATATTAAGAACACGACGCAAAAATCAATAGGTGAATAGCAAAAAAGGAAGGCGATAGGGAGTAGGAAGATGCGTCGCTCTTGTGACCTTGAGTGACATTGCCACTGCCAGTTCTTGAAGTGGGCATACCACTGGGGATTTTGCTTCCGCTTCCACCACCACCACCAACACCACCTGCAACTCCGTGGTGACCAATTTCACCACCTAGGGCAACAAATATATTTAGAAGCAGAGCAATGATGAGGATTGGAAGAAGGCGAGTCATACCTGAGGCTGAATTGAAAGTGAAATTAGGGATTCGAGTGTGGATATGATAGGAAGATGAGAGATTGGATTATCTGAAACTGACGAGAACCAGAGAGATTCTTGTTGCAAGTTACACACGTCACAATATCCACATGATTGTTAGAGCCAGGGGCTTAAACGAGTCCACGTTTTATCAACTAACTACTCAACTCAGGTTAAGGACTTGTTTAGTCCGAGCACGAGCTTAATAGCTAGGGATGGTAAAAAAATCGAAACCGATGGGTTTTGGGTTGGATTCGGAGTCATCTTATTGGAGACAGGCCCGGGATCGGGAACTTTAACGGGGACGGGGCCGGGGCTGGGGATGGTGATCATTGGCCCCGCCCGGCTCGATATGTATGTATATATATATATATATATATATATATATATATATATATACTAGTTATGTACCCGCGCAATGCGGCGGAAGCTATGAATTTTAACGATTTTGAAGTTCCACTGGTTTTATAAGGTAAAATTTGACGATGATATATGTTACACTTGGTCTTTACATATTAATACAATATGAATAAATAAGAGTTATGGTTCCAATTACAGACTATCGATGAAAAAAATTGTATGACAGTTTAAAATCCAACATATTTAAACGACTTCACAAATGTGTTCGATTTACACCAAGAGCAAAGAACCAAGAAACTTGAGTTTTAAGATAAACACTCAAAACCAATAAAGAAAACTACAAATTTGACAGATCATAAGCCATGAAAAGACAAAAAAGATGGGTTTTAGAATAAAATTTCAACTGCTTACCCTTTTTCTTGTCCAGAAACTCAGATTAAGGTTGAATTAATACATGTATATATATATTTTAAAAAAACCGAAGAACATATTAATTCAGAATATATTATACAGTGCAATTTGGGCAGCCTAACCCCAAAATATATAGTATATATATAAATAAATAACTATAAAAGTATAAATCGTAAATATTAAAAATATTTTTTCACAGTATGTATAATATATAATAATATAATTAAGTAAAAAACTATTCAATATTGGATTCATTTCGAAGGTATTAACGAGACGATTATAATGGTGTAACTTGTTAAAATAAAAATGTATTTTTTAAACATGTTTTAATTGATATACGATTATGTATGTTAATTTGATAAATGTTTAAAATGAAACATTTAAAGTAAAAGACATAAAGTAAATTAATTAACTAATTATAAGGGTATAAAGTGTAAATTTATAATTATAATTTAAAAAAAAAATCGGTTAGTGCATGTGAGATGGTAAGTGTATGTGAGGAGAGGAGGGGGTGAAAAAGTGACCTAGATAAGGGTATCTTGGTCATTTAGAATTTTAAGACTTTAAGACTTTTGCTAAATTTGCTTAATAAGATAGTATAGATATTAATTTTAATTTATATACATACATACATTTATATATATAATATCATTAAAAGAAAACAATAACATTAAAATTTAAAAGAGTTTTATCTACTTTACTCAACAACTCAAATAAATCTCACGAAAAAGTCTAGTTTATTTGTTTAAAATCGTGATTTTAGTTGTATGATGTTTGAATTTCTATTTAGTTTTACATTGTAATCTATTACATTGTTTGTAATTGATTCGATTATGTTTGAGATATTTAAACTTACATCTTTAAAAAAAATTGTAATTTATTTTTAATTGTGAAAATTAGCATATTGTAATTTTTTCAGATCGGTTTCGGGTTCGTTTATAACCAACGGTGAAAAATAGGATTTTTGCCTTAATGGGTTCCCCAACGAGGATCGGGGAAACCGTGGGGACCCGATGGGGATCCCCGATAAGATCCCGACGAGGATCGGGACGGTTTTAGCTATCGGTTTCAAGGACGGGGATACCAATACCCGGCCCGAACCCGATCCGTTGCCATTCCTATTAATAGCCCCATGAATAGAATAACCGTCATTTATTTTGAGCACAAGCTTAATAGCCTCATGAATAGAATAACCGTCGTTTATTTCATCCCTAACTGTATGCAACGTAATCCAATGGAGTTGATAACATCTACAATGTGCGATAAAAGAGGTCACTCAGTTAATCCTGATGACAATATTCTAAAATTTCACGACAATGATGATGAATTGATGTGTAGCAAGTTCTTATCAATGATTATTATTATGTTTATTTTTGGAACTGATATATATACTAGAAAGGTACTCGCACAATACAGCGAGATACATCTTTATTTTAGTATTTCGTTTTATTTTTTTTCTATGTTGATATAATATGGTTTATATGGTTTTGAGAAATATAATGTTTTACTTTTGAATAAAAATAAATTTGAAGATATTATAAAAAAATTGAAAAAATATATTGATATTAATATTAAATTAACTATTTAAAAGTTCTCGTCTTTTGTACAATTTCTTTAATTCAAAATTTTATTATAATTTAATTTAGGTTTAATATCGAAGTAATTTATTTTTGGCTTAACAATATAATTTTTATAAAGATAACGATTCTGTTAGAATTCAATGATTTTTCTAATTATATTTTAGATTTTTTATATTTAAAATGAGATGTTTGTCCTGTATTTGATTATGTTTATCCACAGTTAGTTATATGAATTAAAAAAAATGAAGTTTTAATAAGTTGTACTTATGCACAATTACTTGTAATCTTAAATTTTAAGTAATATGCATTAATAAATAGTACTCCATGCATAAACAATGATTTTTAAGAGTTTTTGTCAAATGCTTTATAAGATAGTATAGATAAAAGTTATAACTCTTGAATGTTTCATATTGTTTGTTTGGATGTATCACTAAATCCTTAAATATCAATTAGCTTGTAGATTTTTATATTATAGATTAACTATTTAAAATGTAATTGTTGCTATTCATGATGAATATAACATATTTTTCGAATGTCATGGTATGGAAAAGTGTAGATACCAATATGGCAATTTCATCTCTCATTCATGATAAATTCTATAGATACATATACATCGTACTATTTCATGATCCATGCATTTCATCCTTAACATGATATTCATCATGAATATGTTAATATGAGCATGTTGTTTATCATGAACATTATATTTATAATATTGTATACATCAATACGTTCATTCATGATGAAAAATATATTGAATATATAATTGTTGAAAGAATGTACGAATCACTAGAGAAGGTTATTGAGATGTACACCAAGTGGGAGCTAAAATCATGTTTTGATATTAGACGTTCAAGAAAAATAATGTGTATATTGCAGTGATATTAAATTACCTCTTATATAGTAAATCGCATATATTGAAACCGTTTATTGCATAGAGAAATACTGTGTTGATCCCAAAGGAGTTCAACTAGTATAAACAGTTTGTAGAAAAGGAGATGAATACAGATGCACAATTTTCACTTTTAAATTCTTTATTGATTAAAGAAGAACCAATATGGAATTTACATATTGTTGCAGAATTAGATAAGAAAAAGTCGTAACTTGAACAATCTTGAGAATCATTAAGCTTTTCTTGCAGGAAGAAACTAAGAACAAGAGAGAAGAGAGTCTTGAAGATATAGGACTTGAAGGTGTGAGTCTGTATCTAAGAAAAAGGCTCTTCTCAGCTATATATACCTACTACATTAAATGCATTTTAGAGAGTACAATCCACATGTCATGGGTGGAATGCTTGTCCTTGTTCTTCAGATACGACAGGTTTTTGGCTGTATATGGACAGTTGCTTCAGGTAGTTGGTGAGCATGTATGGAGATAGAAAAGAAAATCGTACTGTACCATTGTCTGGTCGAAGCAAGGGGTGTGTATTTTTGTGGAAGACAGTAAGACAAAACAATCTTGAAGTGCAGGGACTTGATCTATCTATAGGGATGAGTCCTTAAGGACTCCTTCCACTATCACTGAGTTTTGGTCAGATTCAACACTTGATGTAGATGGTCATGGTATTAGTTTAGATCATGAGTACACCATCTTTGTATTCAACTTTATCTTTAATATCGTTGATTATTCTTTGATGTAAGTTTGTATTGGAAGAAATAACTTAAGTTCTAACCTGTTACAATGCACGTTTAGCGATTACTAAACAAATTCAAATACATTTGATTGCTGAAATCAAAAGTTGAAGAATAGAACTAAGTAACTTTCACTAAGTAAAGGGATCACCATCAAATCACGAGAGTTTAGATCAACATATTGATAGCATTGAATATGGACTAAGTGTTGAAAGTCTAAAAGCCACTGAACCTATCTTATGAAAAAGGACAATGCAGCTGGAATGATGATTTTCTAAGAACCAGCCTTTGAGTGAATGTTTGGAAGACCTTAGAAGCCTATGTATCTAATCTACCTATACATATAAAAACAAACTCCTATTGATTGGGAAATGCTCAAAGGTTCAAATGATAGGCTAGAGGGATGGGCTCATTCGACTAATAAGTGAAGCCAACTAGCGAAGGGTAAGGCTTTTAGTTGATAAGGGAGAGCTAGAGGTGGTATCCTGAGATTGAAGAGATCGAATATCTCCAAATGTCATGTTGGGCCGACCTTGGTTTTAGCTACTGATGACGGGGCAGCATCCGAGATTCTCCAACGTCTAAGTGCTAAACCCTCTTAATCAGCAATAGAAGCTTCTATTGCCTTCAATACTTGTACACAGTTGCAATTCTTCAAACTCCACATGGAAGATCTTCCTAACAAACATTCTCGCTAAATTTTATCTATAAATAAGTAGTTTCTGTCTTTTGTTAAGTAACCCTTTTTGAGTAATCTGTATGTGCAACTTTTGCATTGTACTTTAATTCTTTGATCATGTAATCTATCTTTTCTCTCTAGATTTTTTAATCTCTTGTATCTCGTCATCTGTAATCGAAGACTTCTGACAAATAGAAATCATTGAATCCCAATTTGTTTGTTGATTAATGTTCTACATATTGAATACTTTAGCTCTTAAGCTTCCACATGCAATTTTTTTATCTGCCATTTGACTACTGGAATCAACAATTGGTATCAGAGTAAATTGATTTCTTAAAATAAATTACAGTTTCAATCAATGGCGAACAATTCAAATCTAACTTCTCTTTTCAACATTGGATCTACTACCAAACCTCCAAGTCTTATGTGTGATGAATATTCTCAATGGAAGATTCCTATGATCAATTTTCTAAACGGAATCAAATAGAAAATTGTATCAATCAATCAGTACTGGCTCGCATATTCCTTATGTTGATACTCTGCAGTTCCTGCAAGTGAGACCACTCCAACTGTTTCTGCTACTGGAGCACTTAAAACTCTAGAGCAGTAAAGTGTTGATGATAAAAAGTAGATCAATATGGATGAAAAAGTCAAAACTCTACTTGTACGACTATACTTAGCAAGATCTTCACATTTGTTGATAGTTGCAATTCTGTGAAGGGGATGTGGGATAAGCTATCTAGTCAATTGGAAGGAAGGTTAAAAACCAACAAGAATCTAGTTTCTAGAGTATTATTGAGTATAAGTCCTTCAAAGCTAAACTAGGTGAATCCTTATCTGCTTCATATGACAGATTTATCCTATTGATCAACGATATAAAGAAATATCATATTCACAAGTCAAATTAGGAAAAGAACATCAAATTTATGAAGAATCTGAATCCTTAATAGAAGTCTCTGTCAATCATTATGCAAGCATCTCAGGACTTGGAGAATATGATTATTCATTATCTATTTGGTACTTTATCCTCACAAGAAGAAGCTCTCTCTGAAGAATCATAAAAATATGGTACTCCTCTTGATCTTGTATTTAACAATGAATAGAAATGATCATCATGGCAAAGCAAATCTCATAAAACCCAATAAAAAAAGGACTATAGTTTGATTGTATCTAGCGGATCTGAACCTAAAGATTTATGAAATCGTTCACAAAAAACACTAGCTTTATTATCCAAACATTTTTCCAAGTTTGTGGGAAAACCTAAGGACACAACACAATGCAAAAGAGATTTTAGAATTGAAATATCAAAGAATCGGTACATTAAAAGAGATTGTAAGTTTTTACATGTCCAAGACACGTGTCACACAATAATACTGCTAAGGAGTAAGTAAACCTATATGGTCATACACAAAGAATACATATTCTTCAATATCATTATTGGATATTCGGAAACCCGAACAATATCATGTTGATTATTAATTGTTATTCTAGCAAAATAATTAAACAATGAGTTAAAAGTGTAATTATGATAATTAAAGGGTTTTATGTGTAAATGTATTTACATATTATTTTATTATGATTGATAAAATTAAATAAAACCTTTATTTAGGCTTAATGGGCTTTAGTAATGGGAACAACTCCATTTTACGAGTGAGAATACCCTTATCACATGTGATAATACGCGTAAGGGGACCCTGTGATGTGCGGACGACGTGTTCTATGACTTAGGGCACGCCAAAGGTTGTCTGCGTTTATGATTTAGCATCACATGTGATGGTCTTGATGGATTATAGTATCATATTAACAACACTCTTATCACATATGATAATACTTGTGAGGGGGCTTAGTGGTGTAAGGGAGACTTGGCCCGCAACCAAGATCGCATTGAAAATCACATGCGTATCTAATTTAGTATCACATGTGATGGTATAATAGTATAACATGTGATTGTCTATAGTAAAAGAGTGTTATCACGTTCTCGTAAAATGAAGGTATTTTCGTTTGCACCCTTCCCTATATATATATATGAGGCTTCTCATTGTCGTAAGTTATCATTTCACATGAGTTTTTACATCCAAAACTAGAATTTAATATATTTATTAACATAAATTTGTTTCAAAATTCATGATATCCTTGTTCCCTATCCTAATTCTCGAGAATATAAACAGTAAAATTTGTTTTATATGTATTCGTTTCACAACGTGAAACTTTTCAGTTGTGATTTTTGTTTCATAAACACATAAAAAATGTTCACATAATGAAACAAATCTATGTAAGACAAACGCACTATAAAATAAATATGTGTTAATCAGTGCACTAAATCTAACTCCGTAGATGAAAAAAAAATTCATGTGAAATAGCATATTATGTACCGGTTCTCATGGTTATCACAATATTATGGGTTCTCAAATAAATGTCTCCCTATATATATAAACGAATGATCGTGTGAGAAGAAGAGTTAATGTGAGAAAATAAGAAGAGATCTGAATCCTTGATCACTTTTAATCTCACCGGGCCATGAATTGCAATTCTCATGGGAATTTATCCGGTGCATCTCATCTCCGTGCATCTCAAGGGTGAAGTGCATCCAATGGTGGAGATCCGTTTTTACCCTTCTCAACAACTTTCATTCTCACTGAAACTGAACCCTATATATGAGTGGTTAATTTTACAACCTATTTTATTTAAACAATCAATACAACCTCATCCTAGCCATCAATTAGTTTATCTATATTTGATAAGGTGGAAAAGGTAGATTACAAATCCTAAATTAAAAAAAACTGAAAAATAAAATGAACAGATCTAGTATAGATCAGGATTGTATTTGTTGTACAAATAAGATAGGTTGTACTTGAGACGTGTTATATATATATATACACAAACACACACACATACACACACACACACACATATATATATATATATATACATATATACAGTGGCGGATGCAGAAAAATATATTGTAGGGGGCATGATATAAAATAAAATAATAATTTACTTCAATTTCATACAAAAAATGATAAAAAGTTACTTCTTACAACTGTGTCCTACGATTCTTCATCTTTTGAAATTGAGTAATTACATCATCATTCGAAACTGTGAGAAGTGCTTCTTTTTCTATAATACATATCCTTGCAGCATTCAAAAATTCATCACCGATTTTGTTGCGCAAATCTGACTTCACAATCTTCATAGCAGAAAAACATCTTTCGACTGTTGCAGTAGCAACTGGCAAAACCAAAGCCAACTTCAATAACCGATATACTAGAGGATAAGTTTTATGTTTTTTTGTTTCCACTAGCAGTCTAGCGAGCTCGGCAGTACCACTCAAATTGGCAAATCTTTCATCTTGACGCATAATCAAATAGTACATGTTAAGTTGTTTCTCAAAAGCGATCCTATCCATATGACTAAAATTTTGAGGATACAACTCATTCAACTTCAATAAATCTGATAAATTGAACTACAAAAATGAATCACATGAACTCAAAGCTGTTATATTTTTAAGCAATTCAGTACTTACCTCACTATATCGATCCCCAAACTCTTGAATTTGCATGTCCACAACAGTGTTGAAAATATCTAACTTGTAATAATGACAATTGGTGATGTCGGTCATTTGTCTTCTTTTTTTGAATAACGGTCTTCCATATCCAAAGCCTTAATACCATTTGCTTCACAAAAATAATACATTTTCTTCAATAGTGGATCAAAACCAGTTTCTCTAAATTGTTGCAATAGTTATTTGGTTCATCTTATCAATGAAACCGCTTCCAAAATATCTTGATCCTTTTTTTGAAGAGCCTGTGACAACATGTCTGTGACCTCTAAAATATGAAACATCAAATGCAAATAAATCACAAAATCAAATGTCTTCAATATGCTAAAATACCAGTTGCTTGAGTGCGACTAAAACCATTATCCCCGTCATCTTCAACATACCAGAGCACTTCAACAACATTCGGAAACAAAGCAATCAAGCTCAAAATGGTTTTGTAATGAGAACCCCACTGTGTATCTCCAGCTCGTATAAGAGAAAGCTCTTGGTATTTCCCTGTTCCAATATCAATTTCACATTTACCAATTGCTTCTTGCACTCTATCTTTATAACTTTGTCGAAGCATGTCTTTACGCTTGCAAGAAGCATTCACCACATTGATCACCATTCCTAACATATTAAAAAAGTTCTCAACTCCATCATGTTTATTGGCAACCGCTATAACAACTAATTGAAGTTGGTGAGCAAAACAATGGATATAATATGCCGAGCTATTTTCATTCAAGATCAAGGCCTTTAATCCATTGAACTCACCGCGCATATTGCTTGCTCCGTCATAACCTTGCCCTCTTACCTGTTTCAAACTCAATCCATGTTCAACAAATAAAGTATCAATGGTAGATTTAAGAATTGAAGAAGATGTCCCTATCACATGAACAATACTAAAAAAATCTCTCATTAACAATACCACATGCATCAACATATCGTAAAACAACCGCCATTTGTTCCCTCTTAGAAACGTCACTAGACTCATCAACTAGCAATCAGAACACATCATCACCAACTTCTTTACGAATGGATTTGAGTATTTGATTTGCAAAACAAGCAACAATATCTTTTTGAATATTTGGAGACACCATTTGATTATTCTTTGTAGCATTTTTTCATATAACTTTACCTACATCCTCATTGCAATCACCAATTAAGGCTAATGTTTCCAAGAACATGCCTTTAGAAATAGACATTTCAGATTTATCGTGACCACGAAAGGGCAATGCATTCTTCAACAAGAATCTACAGGCCTTAATTGAAACATTTAATCATATTTGGTGCTCATTCTTCTCCTTCTCAGTTTGCTTATGAAAGGCAACGTCAATAGATCAATCTTGGCTCATTAGATCCTCACTTTTCTTAAGTGCTCTATTGTGAAAACTATTAATGTCGCCGACATGAAGACCAAGTCTTTACGTTTTATTCCAACTATTAAAACCATCTGTTACAAAAGCCTACAAAATTAACCTAATATTTGACATTTCCATTTGATTTGCCTACAAAATTAACCTAACATAAAACATTTACCAAATCACCAATAAGCAAACAACAAAATCAAAGAAGTAATTAAAATTAAAGACTGGAATTTGGAAATTAGAATTTTTACCCAAATTATTAGAGTTGCTTTGCTTCAGTCCAGTGACTCCAGTCCACTTTCCAGTCTAGGAAAGCCGGAAGGAAGAACCGAAGAAGCATGCAACAATGAAGATTGATGAAGAAGAAGAAGTGGATTGATTCGTGAAGAAGATCGATGATCGATGAGCTGTTCAGTGGCGTGATTCGTGAATTGTCATCTGTCTCTTGTCTGTCGTTCGCGTGAAGGGCGAAGGCTGAAGCGAGCGGTGAAGGGCAGGAAGGGTCAAGGCGTTAATAGGGGGGCCTTTTACATCATCATGTTGGGGGCCCAATTGTACTAAATTAAAAATTACAAATAATTTTTTTTTGGGCTTTGTAAAATATTTTTTGTTGGGGGTCCAGGACCCCAACCAGTCCTTAATGCATCCGCCCCTGCATATATATATATATATATATATATATATATATAGAGAGAGAGAGAGAGAGAGAGAGAGAGCTTGGTTCAAATACTAACCAATATTTTTGTGTTAACTTTGTTAACTAATCTTGGCCATTGATTCTTATAATAAAGGGTTGTGATTAATCATGATTAAAAATTAAATTTTTAAATTTACAATTTCAAAGAACATATGTGAACAAAGGGGAAAAATGTATTTAGGTAATTTTTTTTATGTAACTCCCATATCATTAATTGGGAGTTACAAAATCAAAAAATCTCATTATTTTTATTAATTTATTTTTGTTAATGTAAGAACCATAAGAACATACACACATGAATCATTGTGTCAAATACGAAAATTGACGTACATATGAACTTAGACTGTATAACATTTATAAACACAATATGAATATAATAAGAATAGTTGTTACACGAAAGTAAATAAATAAAAAAACAGGTATGAACACAATATGAACAGTTTGTGAACAATAATTCCTTCATTATGAATACATTTAGGAGCAAGCCAATGTTGAGATATGCAGATAATGTACATATGAACACAATATGAACAGTTTGTGAATAATAGTTCTTTCTTTATGAACACATTCAGGAGCAAGCCAATGTTGAGATATGCAGCTAGTGTAGATATGAACACAATATGAACAGTTTGTGAATAATAGTTCCTTAATTATGAACACATTCAGAAGCAATCCAATGTTGAGATATACAGCTAGTGTATATATGAACACAATATGAACACTTGTGAACAGTTCTTTAACAATTACATATGAATTCGAATTCCGATTGTAGTCGTAGACGATTTTAACCTTTTCATTCTCATTGTTGTTGATCTGTTTTCCAATAGGTTTATCCATATTACTCGGGCGATATCGAAATATTTAAAATCGGAAATTCTTTAACAATTACAAAATCAATATCATTATGGATAGAATAAATCGAAATTACAAAACATAAACACGTATAAGAAAATATCAATATTACATAATTATCAATTATTGAGATTTTTATATTTGTAATTCCCAATTAATGATTTGGGAGTTACATAAATGACAAATTACTTAATTACCCTTGTTATTAATATATGAGTTATATGTGAACCTAAAGAAAAGATGGAATATGATTGGTTGAACTTGGTTAACAAAGTTAACACAAAAATCTTGGTTAGTATTTGAACCAACCCCTATATATATATATATACACACACATGGGATCGTGTAGGAAATTTTATTGGTGAGAACCTTAAGACCCCCTTGGTTACCCTTGGATGAAACCCGTCCCCCTATCGGACAGTCCTAAAGAAAGACGCGATAGCACAATCATAATAAGTTGAAATTTCGATAGCAATGGGTGGACATGAAGATTAACATACCTTAACCTTCCTGTAATACATTAACATACTGAAAACAGTCTATTTTGAACATAAGTTGACACAGAATTATTCGACTTTAAGCGTATCAGAACAAACATGAACATAAGTTAACATAACCCACAACTTTAACATGTCTTAACATGAAAACCTTAATACATGTCTTCACATATAAAACAATGAACATTAACACCCTTACTTGAAAAACAATAACATTAACATACAATACAAATCTTAACATGAAAAACAGTGAATATTAACTACCTTAATTGAAGCTAATACATAGGCGGACCTACATAGGTGCCATGGGTGGCACGTGCCACCGTATCGTTTCTTCGCCGAAGGGTAAAAAATTTAGGTTTTGTGAACGGTGCAACCGTATTAATTTGTTGTGTGCCACCGTATGTATTTTGAAACTACAATGAGAACAAGTTTTATTTGGTAGCGTTGGTTTGCAAGGCTTTTATTCTACCCCACACCCAAGTCCGAATCATGTTAGTGTCATTTTCTTAGTCAAATGGTGCCACCGTTTGAAAAAAATTTCCTATATTTTTTTCTTATGGTCAAATGGTACCACCGTTTAAATAAAATTCTAAGTCCGTCCCTGAGCTAATATATATTAACATACGTTTACCCATAAAATGTTAGCACCTAAAAACCCATCCCTACCAATGCAGATGCTCATGGCTGAATGACCGATCTGCCCTCGCTCCTTGCGAAAATCCAACGTCAACACATATCTGTTGTGATGGTGCAAAGATGGACTCTTTTCTATGGTCAAAAGTGATTGTATCTCGATCTGTATATTAAAATGACGAAAGTGTACATGTGGGAGAATGAGAAAGGATTGAAGAGATGTTTGTATATTAATTCTGGGTGGTGCCTGTTTGGTTTGAGTTTGGCTCCAAACATCAAAAGTACCAGAAGGTCCAGGTTCAAATCCAAGAAGAAATAAAAATCCCCTTGTGGCCACGGAGGTTTAAATGCGATGAGTCCGGGCTATCTGCAAAACAATGGTCGTACTGTGGTTAGTCGGCTCGAATAGCGTTAGTTGGCTCGCATAACGAGTTGGATATCCAGATTAATAAAAAAAACTCTGCTAATTAACACAACCATGCATCATGACATGCATATATCTTTACATTTATATTTATAATCATCGTCGTTATCATTTATATCCATCATGATTGCCATCTTCTGTGTCATCTCCTAATTGATTTTCAATCTTATCCATCCATTCTACTACTTTATTAATGTGAGTAAAGTTCAGGCCTTGGCCAGAAAGTTGATACAGAAAAAGGGAGATTTTTGGATATATATATATAATCGGTAATTAATCTGATTAATGTTTTCATCTTTATGATATATATATATAGATACAAGAACACTTCATTTTAAGAAAACACGTGAACATCTCTTATCACATGTGATAATAAGGTTTAGTATCACATGTGATGGATTATAGTATTACATCAACAATACCATTTATCACATTTGATAATACACCTAATGGTGTACTAGGTCGTGGCTAAGGTCGTCTGTATCTTTGATTTTGTATCACATGTGTTTCATATGTGATAAAATATAGTATTACATGTGATTGACTATAGTAAAAAAGATGTTCTTATGCTTTGACAAAAATGATGCGTTCTCGTTTGAATCTTATAAATCTGACTAGATAACCACCGACCCAAATTTGATCATGAGTTCATGCAGCACCGCAGCATTGATATTGAAATGTTGGCTTCCGAAACAGTCGTACATATTCCAACTAACTTCTGTTCCCAATTTAATCCTGCCATCTTTCTGTGTGGGGGAATAAAACCTTCGAACAGTGGCCGACATCGAGTATCAAGGGGCAATTGTGATCTATTAACATCCTAAAACAAGAAAAGATACCAAGGCTAGTGGGAAATATGATGATGAGGTTTGCATATTAAAAACCCTTTCTTGTTTGCTTGCTGGTCCCAAGCCTACCTCTATTCATCTTTTCACTTCTTTTCTCCACTGATGAATAGTACAACCCTACCTCCATCTTCCTACTTTCATGCTTATGTTATAATACTCCTTTGACTAAACCCATTAATCCATTCTATTATTCGTGTTCTGATTCTGATTCTGATTCTGATTCCATACTTTCATTCTACGTGTCAGTGAGGGTGTTCTATGGAAAACCACAAACACATGACAAAGCATGTGCTTCTTTTGATACCCTTTTTTTGCTTTTCTTTTTAATCTTCATCCCTCTCATATCTCATCATTACATGCAAGAATCAGATAGAATGTTTCTGGTTATTGTGTCATCACCTGCATATAAACATGTAATTCAGAAGGTGAAGAAAAAGATAAGGAGTTCGTGTATCAGCAAAATATTGTTGGTGCCAGTACCATTATTGTTTCTTGGAGCTACTTTGGATGCTGATGGCTAAACTACTTTGCAGCTTTTTGGATCATGCTTGATTGCATCAAACCAACCAACCAACATCCTTTAACATATTCAGGTGAAGGGCATATCTCACTCAATTTTTTTCAAAAAGGAAAGTATCTGTCAACGAATCAATTTTCCATCAAGTGACAGGATTAATATACCAAGTTGACAATTCTTAGTGATCATAAACTGTTATTGCTCATGATCATAAACTTTTCATGTATTTATATATGTCGAAGTTAAGAATTTAAGAACCTAAAGGAGCTCCATCCATACATGCCAACAGCACAAGGACAAAAGGAAAGAACAGTATAATTCCTTCATGGGGATCAGTTGAGTGGTTTCTTTATGAACTTGGAAGGTTGTATAACCATTTACAGTTATGCTACTTTGTTCTATTCAAGAATAAGGGATCAAGTTATGATATGGGAATCAACTTGATGTACTATTGTCTTCATGTTCAAGGAGTTGTGATCAGAGTGAATGTGGGGTGCCATTCCATACGTGGAAAACTACTTTCTTACTGTTCCATTGGGTGCTTACACTGTAGTTCTTCAGCTATCATTTTTATAAGCATGCAAACACCACTAGACAAAGTCTTCAAGTTGTTTCCAAGCAGTATGTGCTAAGGTATCTCTCTCTCCCCCCCATCTTCCTAACCTCCTCTTTTTACCATATTTCTTGAATCAACTGAATGTCACTTCTCTTCTTTCATTCCTATGTAAAAACATATGTAAATCATATGGTGAACTTTATCTTGCCATTACTTTATTAGTTTTCGGTTCCAGTTTAGATTCCAAATGAATAAAAAGAAATGTGATGATGGAACTATTCATTGAGAAACAGTTTTGTTCGAAATCAGTTATTCCATCATGGTCGCATGTTAGCCTTTACGGTATCTCATTACCACCTTTGCGAGAAGCAAGTCCTACCACTAATTCATGGCACCAAGTATGCAGAGTCATTTCCATCCACTCATTACTAGCTTAATAACTTGTACGCCCATTTAGTCATCATCGAGTTCAATTATTGGAGCATGAGCGAAAAAACACTATTCTGAGATAACTAAAAAGTTAGGATGAGGAAGTATTATTCCTCTATCTCCATCTAGTTCACTCCTCTCATTTTAAGAGAGATTTACTTCCACAAAAAAAATGACAGGTAGGGCTTATAATACACGGAAACAGTGGCATGACTATGGTGCTGGCCAAGACAGTGACTTTGGCAAAAGGTAATGGAGTTCCTATTACAATCTATGCCTAATAGTGAATCCATTTCTAGGCTCTATGTAGCTACCACCATCGTTCCTTTTTTCTCCTCGAATCTCTTTGTCCTCTCAATCTCGTATATGTGTTTTGTTGTTAAACGCCAAGCTTTATATTTTTTATGCTTTTAATCATGAAATGCAACACACATACTTCTGTTATCAATTTCTGAAACCATATGAGAAGCAAACATTCAACAGGTTTTGTCAAGAGTAACAAAAGGAAAATAAGGTCAATGAAAAGGTTTGTAAAAGGATTCTGACATTTGAAATTGCAGAAACTATCTGATGAAGCAGATGCTATCTAGATCAACCTAGAGAAGAGAAAGAACAAGATATAAAAGATGAAGTTCATGAGACTTGGGACAAGGCCAGACACCTTCTATACAGGCGAAGCCACGAGGTACATAGCACAATTGTTTTGCTGGATAAATACCTTTTCAAGTAACTTGATAAATTACAGGATGATGATTTCCGACTTGCCAAGTGACCTCACCATACGCATCAATAACATCACCTATCTTCTCCATAAGGCAAGTGATGCTTGACAGAAAGCTAAAATCTGTAATACATTCATACTTGTATTATCTTTTTGATAACAAAATCACATAGACCATTGTGATCATATACCTAGTTGCAGTTTCCACTTCTTCCAAAATGTGGCCTACTACAACTACTTTGCTCAGGTAGGGGACATGCCGGAAGTGTTACCCTGGATCTTCATGATATCCCGGGTGGTGAAGATGCTTTTGAGCTGTGTGCCAAGTTCTGCTATGGGATCAAAATTGATCTCAGTGCCCATAACTTTGTACCAGCAATATGTGCTGCCATGTTCCTACGGATGATAGAAACTGTTGGGGATGGAAACTTTGTCTCAAAATTGGAGGTTTTCTTTAATTCGTGCATTCTTGAAGGATGGAAAGATTCAATTGTAGCATTGCAGACTACAGAAAGGTTTCCTGAATGGTCTGAGAGTCTTGGGATTATCAGAAGGTGCATAGATTCAGTAGTTGATAAAATACTCACACCCCCACCAAAGGTAATCAAAACATTCATCTTCATGGGGATCCATTAGCCCTTTTTCGATGCTATAAGCCTATACAATAGTCAGAAAGAGAGTGAGAGAGAGCCCAGATGAGACTCGCTTCCAAGTGGGTCTGCTCTCTTCTTTATCTAAATCAAGAATGCAAGAGTTAAAATAGAACTGCAAAATTTCAAGGTTTAAACTTTGAACTAAAAAAAAGGGCCTTTGCAGGTTAGATGGTCCTACACTTATACCAGACCAGGATATGCACAAAAGAAGCACCACA
The DNA here is from genome assembly GCF_001531365.2 of Cynara cardunculus var. scolymus. Lineage (NCBI taxonomy): Eukaryota > Viridiplantae > Streptophyta > Magnoliopsida > Asterales > Asteraceae > Cynara > Cynara cardunculus. The sequence continues at coordinate 36,304,080 of NC_037539.1, forward strand.
AGTCCGCCCCTAAAGATTGGTGGACAGAGGACATAGCAGACCTGAATGTAGACCTATTCAGATGCGTAGTTAATACTGTGAGGTCAACAAACATGCTGCTACCACAGCTGGTTGGTGAAGCTTTGCATGTTTATGCATGTCGTTGGCTTCCGGATTTTACAAGGGGTAGGCCTGATCCTGAAACCTCAACAGCTTCTCAGTTGACCCAAGAAAAATTAGTGAACGGAAAAAAACAACTTGAGATGATTGTAATCCTAATTCCAGAAGATAGAGGATCAGTTTCAGTTGGATTCTTGCTGAGACTCCTTAGCATGGCAAATCTTTTAAGAGTTTCTCCAGCAATAAATATGCAACTTATTAAGAAGTGTAGCTTGCAATTAGAGGAGGCAACACTAAACGATTTGATGTTACCTTCACATGACTCTTGTGCTGATCACCACATTTATGATATTGAACTGGTTGGATCTGTCTTGGAGGGTTTTATCACTCAATGGAGAAAATCATATTCTAGAGATGAATATTTACTTAGAAAGGTTGGAGAAATCATCGACTCTTATCTCCAAGTCGTTTCTATGGATGCAAACATGCCAGTACAGAAAGTAGTGTCTCTTGCTAATGTTTTACCTGAATTTGCTCGGCCTGAACATGACATTCTTTACAAGACAATCGACATTTATCTAAATGTAAGTTATATAAGAAGAAAAAACAACTTTCAGAACCTCTTGATACATAAATACATACATATTTTTTTCAATATTTACTGTGGCAATAAATGATGATCATGAGCAGGAACATCCCCAAATGAGCAAGGAAGAGAAGAAGCATCTATGTAGCATTTTGGACTGCCACAAGTTGTCTGCAGAGGCTTGTGCCCATGCCGTGAAAAATGAGAAGCTTCCTTTGAGAATCGTTGTGCAAGTTCTCTTCTTTGAACATGAGAAACATGGTAGAAAGTCAACAAGAAGCCATGAAAAACAACAGCCTGAAATACAACCTCAGGGCATAGAACAAACGGAAACTACAGTGTGTAGCCTGGAAAGATCACAACTTTTCTCGGGTGAACGATCCAGTAAACAAGAGGATGCTAAACGTAGAAGTGCTCCTAGTAGCACACTCCAAAAGCTTGAGCCAGAATCAGAACAAAAATCAAGGTGGAAAAAGGTTGGGGAAATGGGTTCAGATGATGGTGATGAAAGGGGGATTATGGAAGAACGAAGTATACAGGATCTTACGAAAATCAGGATGCGAAGAAGTAAATCAGAGCATGGTCGTCGTAAAGGCAAGTAGAACAAGGACATTTGTGTTTTTATCAAGCTAGAGAACTATCTGCATAATGGCAAGCATTTTAAAGCATATAAACCAACGTTGTTCGATTGTATTGGTGCAGAGTTTAAATAGGGAAACTTTGACAACGGAATTCAGTATGAACATTGTTGTTATCGATTTGAGCACAATTTAGTTCACATTTTAATTCCAGTGTTGAAGTTTTAGTGTCAAACTGAAAGTTAGCCCTTTGAAGATCAAATCAAAACACATGAGTTCCTGTATGTTAGTCTCCATTGTATTACTTTGACGTGAGTCTCAAGTAACACTTTCACTAGGGATGTTTAAGAATCTTATTCTTGGGTTATGATTATGTTCATCTATCAACACAAAAAACAAATGACATAAAATGAAAGGCCAATGCCTTTTATTAGTCATAATTCAACACTTACAATCATCTACTGCTTGGATTTTGGGTATATCACTAACAATCTCCCACTTGCACTAATGAAAGACAATCTTCCATGTATCTAATAACAATGAAAATACTATGATCGTTGTTCTACCGGTTCAGAGGTTTTGTCAATAGATTAGCAACATTACTGTCTGTTGGAATTTTTGCATATTATAGCGTTTCCTCTTTCGATGATGTCCTTAATAAGGTGATATCGTGGGAGTGTGTTTGGATCACTGGTGGGATCAAGGTTCCTTAGATTATGTTATTGCGTCGTTTATTGTCACAATACACCTCACACTACCTCAAAATGTCACTTAGGCAACAAATGCAAAATGTTGCCTAAGAGGAGTTTATATTTTGCGTAAGACTTAGGCAACAAACCCGTGTTGCCTAAGCAGTGTTGCCTTCTCAATGTTGTATAAGAACCAAGGCAACATATGCAAACATAATATGTTGCCTAAGCGGGCTTCTTAGGCAACACACAAAAGGTTATGTTGCCTTAGTGAAAAACATATGTTGTCTTAGATATCA
>NC_037539.1:36306430-36318800 GCF_001531365.2 Cynara cardunculus var. scolymus
GACAAGCCTTCCTATTAAGGCTTGACACGCACTCTAAACCTACCATACTGCATTAAATGAAYATTTAATGCACTGGGTATAAATAGAAGTGTTTTCTTCTCCATACAGAGTGCGCATCACTCTCTTACTCATTCTTACTTTAAGCTTCTTTCAGCTTAAGTAAAAGAACCCCCCAGCAATATCTTCTCTTATATTTTGCTAATCTTTGTGTGTATCTAAAGGTTGTTTAGATAGGTTTCTCTCAACYTATCTTTCCRCAAACAATCTTGTAAAATATGTATTGATCTTCTTTATCAATATATATTTTAAATTTGAAAATTATGTTTGTATTCATCACCCCCCTCCTACAAACTGTTTAGTATTCTTGTAGACCCTTTTGGGACCAACATAACACCACACATTACACTGATTTTATTGGATTAAAGGATCAATCCACTTCAAAAAAAAGATGGATAACCTTCATTGGAGGTTGTTCTAAGTCAACCAAGAGGAGGTTGTTCGAAGCTTGTGACAAAGTAGTAGACAATATTATATCAAATTCAAAGATGAAAAGATCATATGTAGGTATTACTCCTCCGAAGTTTGATCTGAGTATTAGTCCAATAAAGCAACCGAAACCTGTTTCAATGGTATGGCGTGAAGAGCTGGAAGGTCCTTCACTCACCAGAAATAGTAAAGGGTATAGAAAGAAGTTCTCCAATGAAAAGGTGTAATGTAGGATCATCTAATGATGCAAACGACCAACAAGTGGAGCGAGCGACTCGACGAGAACTTAAGTTGGGTGACCATTTCAGATCCCCATATGTTATCAAAGCAGTCGACATGAATGTGACAACAGAGGAAAAAAAATCCATGAATGGGCATTAGCAGGGCTTGGAGGAAAGTAGTAAGTTAATCATGATATGTAAACTTCTTTTATTACATAATTTATACCATGGTATTCGTCTTAAGATTATATTTATCATTTTGTTCTTTTTAATTGCAGTAAATTATTGTTTTCAACACCAAATGATATGAAGCTACATTGTCACGCAATTGAAAGTTTGGCTCGTACAACTACAATGTACATAAGTGTGATAGACGCATGGGCAACATTGCTTAACTATGAAGAATGGTATCGGAACAGGGATTCATTGCGTCGTTATTTTTTTAACACTGAAGTTATGGTATGTGAGTAGGAAGTACCATAAATAACATATATTTCTTGCATAACATCTAAATTTATATAACCCTCAATACATCATGCTTTATTACAGGGATACTTTAAGCTAAGATCTAGGTGCATCAACCATAATACCCAATACGCACTATTCAAAAAGGGCTTGTTGTCTTCTGCAAAAAGCAACTAGGAAGTCGTACAAATGCGTAACATGGACCTGGTACGTTTTGTAACTTTAAATTGCTTAATCAGTGTTGAATATGTACCAATTTTGGTTTCATTATATCAATCGCTACATATATGGATTGAATTTGGTTTCATTGTATATGAAGATACATTGGACCAGTGTTCCTATAGGTTGTCAAGTGAACTATACCGTTTCATGGGAAAGTTCAAGCGAAGCTGACCCTACAGTCTTAATTTACTGGATATTTGTTTAGCATTTAAAGTTTTGGAAACCATTGAGACCACCATAAATGAATTGTACAAGCTAGATGTAAACAACATCAGTGGCAACAGTGCTGATTCTATAAACAGACGTAGAGTCACCGTTGACACTCCATGTGAGGATTCAATAAATAAAGATGACTGGTCCAACATACATTATTATACAAAATGGATTGAAGCTGGTTTCATATAAATGCATTGTTATAATCTAAATGCATTATTATAAGATTCATATTGTTGTCAATTAATTATGTTTAATGTTAATCTAATATCACTAGTCGAATTTGACATTGACAAATTAATGAAATAACGAGTATTCTTCCCGTTATTTGATAAGGGACATTATTATCTAGTGGTGTTCAATCTAAAAATCCATCGATTGTTGTCATAGACAACAAATATTGAGAGGTGTCCGATGACGACCACCTTCTACAAATGTATGACTTCATAATGGACATTCTGGTATGAATTAATTACCAATGTAGAACTGCAATTTTTAATAAAATTGAATACTATGTGTTAACCATTTCTTTCTGTTTATGCAGCAAAGGTTGATGATTAGGCATTTGAATACGGTAGAACATGCAGCGGGAAAAGAATTAGATGAAATAGGTCAAGAGAGGTTGAGAATGGACTGGCAGACACAACACAACTTCGAAGACTGTGGAGTGTTTGCAATGAGACATGTGGAGACATATATGGGAAATATGAGAACATGGAAGACTAGACGGGCACCAAAAAGGTAAAACACGAGAATCAAATAGCAAACCTTTGGATGAAATGCGTAACAAAGTTATTGGTTAGCAACTATACCAACAAGAAGGAGTACGTCGTTAAGAAAGTTGAAAAGTTCCACTCAATCGATGATGTCATATGTGCAAATATAAGGAAACATGTTCACGATACAAGAGTTGAGAGACTTCAAATCTGATTGATGGATGCTCTTTAATTTTTTTTCATGTAGACGCATTTAAGTACTTACTTCCGGTATTGAATGTTCTAGTTTTTTTAAACATTGTGCTTTTGGCATTTCAACGTTATGGTATGCATTTGACATTTTGATGAAAATATTGTGTTCCATATCGTCGTAAATTACACTCTCATGTTCATATGATGTATTTGTCACTTGTATGATATAAATCAAGGTGTAACATTTCACCGTTGCATCTATTTAACTTTTTGTTGGTCTCCGAAACAAGTCATTGATCGTTTGTTTGTTGGCAATGGCATAAAATAACAGCAAATAATGACAAATGTGGTCCTAACGAGGATAATAAATATTCGATTTCATGGTTTTGCAACTTGTCAGACCATGATCACGTATCATCGAGGAAAGTTAAGTTGTTACTCTATCCTTATCATATTAATGAAACCAGATTCAACTAAAAGAAGTTTTTGCTTCACTAACATAATTGATGAACCCAGATTCACCATATTCAACTAAATCAAGAATAACATAATTGATGAACCCAGTTTCATCATAATCATGTGTAGTCATTTAACTTTTTTACTCTAACATTAACATATTAATGAAACCATATTCAACTAAATCAAGAAGTTTTTTGTTTCATTGACATATTGGTGAAACCAGTTTCATTAGGACACTACTAGAAGAGTACTCGTGCAATGCAGCGAGATAAATCTTCATTTTAATGTTTAGTTTTTATTATTTGTCCCTATCGATATAATACGATTTTATGTGTTTTTGAGAAAACGATAATGTTTTTATTTTTGAATGAAATATAAATTTGAAGATAGCATAATTTTTTTTTAAAATAAAATCGATATTAGTATTAAACTAACTATTTAATAGTTCTCTTTTTTTTAGTGTAACTTCTTTAATTCAGTTTTTTTATAATTTAATTTAGGTATAATAACAACGTAATTTATTTTTTGTTTAATAATATAATTTTATTAAAGATAATAATTAAACATTCGGTTAGAAACTCAATGATTATCTTAATTATATTTTAGATTTTCTATATTTAAAATAGATGTTAATCCTGTATTTGATTATGTTTATTTACAGTTAGTTATACGAATTTAAAAATGAAACTTTAATAAGTTATACTTATGCAAAATCACTTGTAATTATGAATTTCAAGTAATATGCATCAATAAAAAGTATTTCATGCATAAAAAATGAGTTTTAAGAGTTTTTGTCAAATGCTTTATAATATAGTATAGATATAGATTATGTGTTTTTAAGAAAACAATAATGATTTTATTTTTGAATAAAATATAAATTTGAAAATATCATAAAACTTTGAAAAAAAATATATCAATGTTAATATCAATCAACTATTTAAAGTTCTCATTTTTTATGTAATTTCTTTAATTTATTTTTTTATTATAATTTTATTTAAGTTTAATAACGAAATAATTTGTTTTTGGTTTAATAATATAACAATTTATAAAGATAATAATTAAGTATTCTATTAGAACTCGATCATTATCCTAATTATATTTTAGATTTTTTATATTTAAAATGAGATGTTTATCATGTATTTGATTATGTTTATCTGCATTTAGTTACACGAATTCAGATATGGAGCTTTAATAAGTTGTGCTTACGCACAATCTACTTGCAATCTTGAGTTTTAAGTAATATGTATTATTAAACAGTACTTTATGCATAAAAAGTGGATTTTAAGAGTTTTTATCAAATGCTTTATAATATAGTATAGATAAAAGTTTTTGGTTCACTAACATAATTGATGAACCCAGATTCACCAGGGGATTATAATCCATTGATTTGTCATATAAAACTGCATTTACAAATGTCATTATGATTAATTTAAACACTATAATCCAATGAACTAAAACCCAACAGTATAATCCAATAACATCTTAAAATGAAATGATATGAAAAATTCAAAAAGATAAATTAAGTGGAATCACGTTTCGTATAATTCCGTGAATCATGTTTTTTGCCGTATGAAATTGCTTTCTCCGTAGTGCTAATAAGTCTCTTACGAGTCCCACCACCTTTATTTCGTATACCTATTCCATGAATCCAATTTTTACGCTTCAAAAATATAACATTTTTTTATAAAAAGGAATTTTAACATATTAAACAATAAACATGAATTATATAAATTTAAAATAAAATATGATAATTAGGCATGAAAAAAACCGTGTCTTTTAAAACCCAAAAAAATGGTAAAATTACAACGAAGTTGGTCTAAACAACTCCGCCGACACACCTTCTTTTTACCGTCTCTCCGTCCTCTTCAATTTCACCAAATCTCTTTCCGCAACCGTCGCCGGCGAGCTTCTTTCTTTTTCCGATCTTAATATCTGACTTACTTTCGAGGATCAACCTGACAACATACGAATTTATGCCATGGAAGATGGGGGAGTTTCTACGGAGTTGTTTTTCTTATCACAAACCTAGAAAAGAKAAGATCCCATGGTGCTGATCTTGCGCTTATTGTTGGAATCGGTGGTCTCGGAATTATTATATCATTCATAATCAGGTAATTCTAATTCCTTCAATTTATTTTACGATTTAATTCATACTCGCAGTTAGGGTTCGTGTTGCAACTCCATGTTTATTGCTTTGTTTTTACCTAATATTTGTAGGATTTATAACATATCATCCCTAAAATACATGTAATTCTCGTGTCTGATCTTTCACTTAGTTAAATATTATAGGGTTGTTAAATTTGGGGGTTTTTGATTTATATGTTTGTGCATATGGATTCCAGCAGCTTTGGTTGGGGATTGTATAGTTGCATATGGATATGTAAAATTGCAAGTATACGGTTATGGAAAAGTGGGGTTTCTTTCATATGGATATATACCGATAGATTAGAGGGATAATCATTAAAATGACCATATTGAAGTGGTATATATCCTTTACGTTTAGAAGAAAACTCTAAATAGATGGAAAATTAGAAAACACTTAGGGGCCGCTTACCTAAACACTTACCTTACCGGTAAAATTCAATACTATCGCTTACTTACTCGGTAACTGGGTAAGATTTTATTCACTAAAAGGCATTGTATGCAACAATTTATCCCGGTAAGTGTTAATCATGGTAAAAGTTCTCATCTTTACTTACTGGGTAAGACTCTCGATTCTTACCTTCGCTCTTACCGGGTAAGATTTTTAGTCCTTCCCATATTCATCCGGTAAAGTAAAATGACTTGGTAAGCGCTTACCCGAGTAAGCGTATGGTAAACGACACCTTAGATTAAATTTAATAAATGTGATTAAGCGAGCGGTTACAACAATATCTTTTAGATTAAAAAATCTCAACCCCCTAATTTTTTTAATTTGAAGAAAGACTAAAAATAAACAAAAAAATCATATTATTTCTTGTTATTGACATCCATAATATATTTTTTCATATTCTTTTCATGGCTTTCTGTTTTCGACTTATTTAACGTTTTCCTGAAGTTGACCCTATATATAGAGAGAGCGAGAAAGAAAGTGAGAAGGGGTGGTTATTTTGCAACCTTTAAGGGTTTATGTAACAAACGTAAAACTGCTTTTATTGAAAGATCTTTTCTGAAATATTTTTATTGAAAGTTATAGATTATCTTATTACGATCGCATAGGCAAAAATCTCATCGAAAACGGAGGTCCGAGCAAAAAGTTATGATTTTTTTTAGTGTTTGGTAGTCAAATGGGCCTCAACCGGGCCAAATCCGGCCCAATTCGGGTTTAAGTGACTAAATGGACGAAAATTGATCTTATTTTCCCCAAATCACTTCTAAAACCCTCACACACACTTAAGGTACGATTTTCACACACATAAGCCCAAACACATTCAATTCTTGAAGAATCAAAGCTCAAACGGATGAATTCTTGATGTTTATGTGAAATTTATTGAAGGTATGCTTCTAATACTAAGTTTAATCTTTGTAAATTGTAATTAGTGTTAATTAAGGATATTAGGGTTTGCATGTTTGTGATTAGTGGTTAATTTTGTAAGATTAATGTTATATGTTGGTTATTATCTTGTTATCTTGAAGAAAACATGGATTAATTATAAGTGTTAAGTATGGAATTCATGAAGGAACTTGTATTAGGCATGTTAATGGTGTTTAAGATGGGTAAAAGGTGCAATCATGAATCTGGTTCAAATTTGAGTATGGTTCAATAAAATTCAGGTTATATGAATTACTATCATCGACAGATTTTGACATTGACAACTTGATGAAATGATAGGTATTATTCCCGTTACTGGATAAGGGACACTATTATGTTGTGGTGTTCAATTTGAAAAACCCATCGGTTGTTGTCATAGACAACAGATATTTAGAGGTGTCCGATGATGATCAACTTCTACAGATGTATGACTTCATTACAGACATTCTGGTATGAATTAAATATTAATGTATAATTGTATTCTTTATTAATATGATATACGATCTGTTAGCCATTTCATTCCGTTTATACAACAAAGATTGATGATCAGGCATTTGAATGCGGTTGGACATCCAGCGGGGAGAGAACTAGATGAAATAGGCCAAGAAAGGTTGAGAATGGATTGGCAGACACAAAACAACTTTGATGATTGTGGCGTGTTTGCAATGAGACAGATGGAGACATACGTGGGAGATGTGCGAACATGGAAAACTGGACTGGCATAAGAAGGAAAAACACAAGAGAGCCAAATAGCCTCCCTCGTAATGAAATATGTAGCAAAGTTATTGGTGAGCAACTATAACAAGAAGAAGGAATATGTCGTTAAGGAAGATGAGAAGTTCCAATCAATGGATGAAGCCATCCGAAAAAAGTTAAGAAAACATGTTGACGATAGAAAGACTGAGAGACTTCGAATCTGATTGATGGATGTTCTTTTATATCTTTGTCATGTAGACGGTTTTAATAACTTGATTTTGGTATTGAATTTTCTAGTTTGTTTAAACATTATGCTATTGGCATGTTCGACGTTATGAAATGTATATGACATTTGATGAAAATATTTAGCCAAAACATTGTCATATGAATGGTGAACCCAGATTAACACACCTGTTAATTAAACTTGTTTCATTAGTAATAATGCAAACCATATAGATTAACAATCTTGAATAACATATTTAAATAAGCACTTTGATGAACCCATGTAGTGCAAACCATATCCATCCAAAAGTACATGATTATTGAAGCAAGACTAACACATGGAGATGAACCCCTATTCATCAGAATCACAAGTACCCACATAACTTTTTCCAACTACCCAGAGGGTAAAATGAAATCATATCCAACTAGATCAAAAGTTTCTTGATGTATGTAAAAATAATGCAAAACATAATGATCCATATATTTGGTGATTAACACATGTGGTGATTCCAGATTCACAATAAGAATAATATGTATCTATTTTCATCAGAATCATATGTACCCACTTAGCTTTTTACACCTACTTCAACCAGTAAAATGAAACCATATTCAACTTTATTAAAAAAAATTAGAGATTCATTAATAATTTGATGAAACTAGTTTAAACATTGTAATACAGTTAACTAAAACACAATAATATAATCCTATAACGTGTTGAAATGAAATGTCACCAAAAATTAAAAGGCATAATTTAAGTGAAATCACGTTTTGAACAATTCCTTGAATCATGTGTAGCAATTTGACGACATAACCGACACTTTCTCTTCTGCTTTTTGCCATTCGTGATTGCTTTCTCGGTGACGCTAATAAGTCTCTTACCAGTCCCACAACCTTTATTTTGTATGCTGGTTGGAAGTAGAACATCAATAGTTTCGGGTTGAGATACTCCAAGAAACTCTTTAATAGATGATGTTGTCTCTTGAGCGTGTGACTGTAGAGGAAGTTCACTATCAATCTTTGTATCCCATTCTTCAAGTTGGTCAACAAATTTTGACAAAATATGTTTCTCATTTCGCACTCGACCTAGAATACGTTCAAAATACGAATAAGCAACACTCATCAACCTCTCCTTATCAGCGTCAACTTCCTCATATCTGAAACGTGCTGGTGACCACTCCACTGGGACTAGATTGCGTCTCCAACGACGAACTATATATTTATCTGGAATTCTATCAACCTCGTCATTTAACATTACCTTAAGAGCGTGATGACATAAAATTCCGTTACGAACAAAACAGTTACAGGAGCAATCATACAAGTTTTCCATCTTGTTCTTGACAAACTATTATATGGGAAACCAGATCATATTAGGAAGTTAAAATAGGATTCTACTATTTGAACTGTTTGGCAAAATTGGAAAATTAAGAAATAACTACCGTGTACTTTGTTGTGATCTTAGAAGCTTTGTTTTTGTGTGTTATGGTGTACACTCGGGTTTCACCAACGTCGGTGAATCCATCTCATCCACAAAGCCAAACAACCTTTCTTAACTCTTTTTGAAACTTCAAAAAATATCTTTCGTGTATATACTTCTGATGCATGAGCTTCTAACTTGCAAGGGGACACCAATCGAGGAATCGTGCTCTTGGTTGTAACCTCTAGCGACCCATGTATCGTCCGTTGGCTTTCAATTGTATTATCAAAATAACGAATAAAAATGACAAGATTGTGCCAAAAATATGCATAAACATTAAAAAAAGCATTGATACTCTCCGACCTGGATGTTTTTTTTCATTAGACCGAACATATGATAATCCTTATAATAAGCCGGAATCCATGACTCCCTAATCTCATACAGTTCATCAAACTATGAGTCTCCACGTAATCCATACAAATCCATCATGTTGTTCCATTTCATCTCAAATTCATCAGGGACAAGGTGAACGTTCCACACCAACTTATTAAATTCGCTAACAAACGGCATACGATGTTGGAGGTAATTACTGATCTGCCACATACACGATTAGAAGAAAAACTTAAAAAAATGAAAAAAAAAATGAAAACAAAAAAGTTTCATCGTAATTACGTTAGATTTAACCTTTTTAGTGATATGCCACATACACAATCGATGCTTGGATTCAGAAAATGCAATGAGAATTGTTTGTTTCATCGACGCACATTGGTCAGTGATCACAAAACGTGGTTGACGTCCATGAGCTTTTACAAAAGCTTTTAATACCCAAATGTAATCAACCACAGATTCATTGTGAATCAAAGCAGCTCCAACAACGACATATTTCTTATGATTATCAATTGCAACGAACATAACAAATATCATAGCATGCCTATTAAAATTAAACATTATAAATTAATACAAGTTATAACATGTAATATAGATAACACAAACAAACAGTTTCATATCAATTGTAACTTATTTATTCGTCCTAAACGTTGCATCAAATGATATTACATCACCAAATTCCCTATAATTCGATCGCACAATTTCATCAGCCCAGAAAATTGCTAACAACTCCTTATCATCACATTTGTACTCGAAAAAAAACTCAGGACACACCTTCCTCCTATTAGACATCACGTTTAACAACATTTGCACGTCTTTATTGCCAACAAAATAAGTCATATCGTGTTTGAAGTTTTCATGATCTCTTACGGTGCCACCCGAGCAATCTACACCATCCATAATTGCTTTCCTAAATCTATGAGATTTAGTGACACCAACCTTCGAACTAGAACCATGAAATACATTTTTGTGATCAGCGTAATGTAGTTGCCTTTTAGAACGTGAAAACCTCATCTCCTCCTTATTAAAAAGCATGTGATTGTGTTGCTCAATAAATTTGTAAACTTCATACTATCTCCGTTCTTTAACAAAATGAATCTTGAAACATGCCCCACAACCGGAACGCTTTACATTTGAATTGCGGATCCTGTGATCACCCGGAAGAATATCTAAGGAATCAAAATACTTACTTGGTGGCCTTCCTTCCGTACTACACACATAAAATCGGGACGTACATACTATCAATCTTATTTATCTTCTTGTTAGATAAACGTACATCAAACCCAACTTCATTAGCATACTTTCGGTACATTTTCTTAGCTAATTCTACAGTCTCAAAATCATCACCCACCTTCGGCTTATATTTTGCGTCTACATTGGGAAACCAACATTTCGACCCATCGTTCGTTTCCCCCATGCCATCAAATCGATAATCTACAAAATCAAACAAATCAAAACTTTTTCAATACTAAATTACAGTTGGTCCATAACAGTAACGAATTTGTCTTCGTTCCATCTTTCCAACTAATGTTGGACTTGCAGGCTAGTTCTAAACCACCTTTGGTTGCCATGTTGAGGTCACAATTTCATTTGTATAACAAGAATATATGTTGTTTACTGCTAACTGACAAGTAAATGTGGAATTTGTCAAAAGTTACACCCTGGGCAATGCATCTCTATACACCATGTGCATATATTCTGCACCACCAGAGTTTATTGTAATGGAAACACTAATAGGTAATGCAATGTGTTCCATTTGCAATCCAACAAGAACAACATGGAGCAATGTAATATGGGAAGAAATTGAATCCTGTCACAGTAAAGAACCAACCCTTTATGCAACCATAATCTCCCAGACATCACACACATATTAACAGGTTTCAAGAAAGAACACCGGAAATTGATTCTCCTATATGTTTATGAAACCTGATTCACCACATAAGACTATATGTTACAGTGCATTCAAAGATTCACCACATAAGACTATATGTTACAGTGCATTCAAACATGTTTATGAAACCTGATTCACCATATAAAACAACATGTTACAGTGCATTAACATATAGGTTCATTAACAGCATGTTACATTGCATTTAGGTTCATTAACAGCAATTTTTAGGTTCATTAACAGGTTGTTACAGTGCATAAGACAAAAGCATATGAAACACGTTTCATAAACATATAGATAATTTAAAATGCAATAATCACTGCTTCAAGTCATGTTCTTTTACACTACTCAAACACGTTTCATTAACATATACACTTCTGAAACAATTTTCATTAAACATCAAAATTAATTCTTTGCATTCTTGTAAACAACAACAACAATAACAAAGTCGAGAGGTGTGCATCAATAACATCATCATCGACTGTTGTGTATTCTCAAAGTCAACCTGCAACAATAACAAAGTCGATCAATACCTTCAGATTCATTGCTCAACGATGCAACGTCATCATCAACAAAATCTACAAAAACTCCGTCGTTGTGCTCATGTAATGTTTCGTTTCGATCGTTACAGCCATCTTCATCTCTCATTGAATAATTGCATTGAACTTATATTGTTTCATCATTAACTGCGATTGCATTTTCACCAACGTAATCAAAACCTTGACAGTCGTTCATGGAATCGAAAACACCGATTTTTTCGACGATATCCTTAATGAAAATCTCGTTGAATGACATATAATCCATATGTTTAATATAGTGTTCTATAAAGCTACTGGAGAATTGTTAAAACTATTTAACAAACACCATCCAATTCATTTTGATGAAGTTATTATTTCATTTCCATAACTGATGAACCTATTAAGAGAAGCTGTAATGAGTAACCATAAATAGGATATAATTTATTTTTAATTAAAAATACTTATAATTATCTAATATTAGTATATGACATATTTAACTTTTTCAATTAAAAAATAATTTAAAAAAAAGAAATTCATTGATCGGTTGGAAATGGGTTGTAAGGGTTGCAACAATAGGGTGGGTTGCATTTGAAATATACCATATATGTTTTCGTGAGACCACATTTTTACACTTGAACTTTCACAACAAAAACGCTGTGAAGGTTAAAAAAAGTCACATTCATAGCATTATGCTGTGAAATTTCAAGTGTAAAAAGGCGGTCTCACGGGTCTCACGAAAACAGGCTGGTCTCACATGATC
>NC_037539.1:36319950-36321568 GCF_001531365.2 Cynara cardunculus var. scolymus
AAAAAATGAGGAATTTAAATAGTTAATTTGATATGAATAATGATATATTTTTGTTATGCATAAAGTACTGTATATTGATGAATATTACTTAAAATTCAAGATTACAAGTAAATTATGCATAAGTACAACTTATTAAAGCTTGATGTTTGAATTCGTATGACTAACTGTGGATAAACATAATCAAATAGAAGATAAATATCTCATTTTAAAATATAAAAAATCTAAAATATAATTAGAATAATTATCGAGATCTAACAAAAAAATAATTATTATTTTTATAAAAAAAATTATATTATTAAACCAAATATAAATTACTTCGTTATTGTACCTAAATTAAATTATAAAAAACTGAATTAAAAAATTACACAAAAAATGAGGAATTTTAAATAGTTAATTTGATACTAATATCCATATATTTTTGTCAAAATTTTATGATATCTTCAAACTTATATTTTATTCAAAAATAAAAACATCATTGCTTTCTCAAAATCACATACGACCATATTATAGCATCGACTAAGATAAAAAATAAAATAAAATATTAAAATCAAGATATATCTCGCTGCATTGCGCGAGTACCCTTTTAGTATTATAAAACATTTGATAAAAACTTTTAAAAATCATTTTTTATGCATAAAGTATTGTTTATTAATGCATATTACTTAAAATTCAAGATCATAAGTAAATTGTGCATAAGTACAACTTAGGGCCTGTTTACTTGTTGCTTAATGAGCTTACCGGATAAACGGGCTTGTTCGCACAGCCATTTTAGGTTGTTTATTTCGAGCTTATTCGCCCAGACAAGGGCTTATTCGCACAGACCAATATCAGCACTTGTCCACATTAAGCCAACAAAAAAGACCTGCCTACCCTTGTAAAACCCACGCTCTCTTTTCTCGACAGGTTTGCTCTTCTCCTCCAAAACCCTAATCGGCGATTTTGCTGCTGATATTGCTTCCGATTTTGCTGCTCGTTATCCAATCTTCTCTTCTCCAAAGGTAACTCTTCTCCTTATCTATAGATTATGTTCGATTTTGCTCGATTTTGATGCTCTTATGTTCGATTCACTCGATTTTGATGCTTCCGATTTTGCTGCTCGATTCGGTCTTAGGCTCGATTTTGTATGCTCTGTTTGCTTTAGTACAGTTTCCTTTTTTCCTTTTCTTTGTATGCTCTGTTCGATTTTGTATGCTCGATTTTGCTGCTCGATTCGGTCTTAGGTTCGATTCGGTCTTAGGTTCGATTTTTTGTATGCTCTGTTCGATTTTGCTGCTCGATTCGGTCTTGCTGCTCAATTTATTTTGTATGTTCTGTTTGTTGCTCTGTGTTCTGCTCGATATATTGTTTGCTGCTTAAACCAGAGGTGCTTAAACCAGTATATTGTTTACTGCTCGGTTTCCTTTTCTGTGTCCAGCTTGGTTTGTGTTCATTATTTGCTTAAACCAGTATATTATTTGTTTCCTTTAGTACAGTTTCCTTTTTTATTTTGGGTTTGTTTAACATGGGGTTGTATAACAGCAGCTTGTTAATATCCTTTTTTATTGGACATTTCACAATGGGGTGCTAATAGCACTCAATATATGGCTACTTTGAGAGATGAAATTGCAAATAGTTTGGT
>NC_037539.1:36322478-36353245 GCF_001531365.2 Cynara cardunculus var. scolymus
ATAAAAAAATAAATTAAAGAAATTACATAAAAAAATGAGAACTTTTAAATATTGATTTGATATTAACATTGATATATTTTTTTTTTCAAATTTTTATGATATTTTCAAATTTATATTTTATTCAAAAATAAAATCATTAATGCTTTCTTAAAAACACATAAATCGTATTATAACATCGACAGAGACAAATAATAAAATTGAAYATTAAAATCGATATGTATCTCGYTGCATTGCACGAGTACTCTTCTAATAATAAAGAATTGAAKTAAATAAGTTACACCAAAAAACGATAACTATTAAATCRTTAATTTGATACTAATATCAATTTTATTATTTTCAAAATTTTATGTTATCTTCAAATTTATATTTCATTCAAATAATAAAAACATTATCGTTTTCTCGAAACCACATAAAATTGTATCATATCGATAGAGACAACGAATAAAAGGTAGACTTTAGAATGAAGATTTATCTCGCTGCATTGCGCGAGTACCCTTCTAGTATATATATAGGGGCCTAATCAAATGATAACTGTTTTGTTTGTGGTAACCGTGAGATTCAATCTCAACCATAAATCAAAAGTTAAATTAGAAATTTAATAATTTTGGCAATTTAACTTAAAATATTAATTATGGGCATTTTAGGGATTTTATGAATATCATCTCCCATCTCTCATCTTTCCTCTCTCCAATGAATCTTATTCGGTGAACCTTATTCCGATGAACCTTATGTGAACACAAGATACACACTGTGATACCTACAAACGATATTCACTGTGATACCCAGATATATACATACAAGATGCACAATGTGATACCATTTGTAAAACAATGAAAATAACAAAAACGCACACTATGATACATTTTCATAAAACAAAGATTATACATTGTGATACACGTGAAACATTGCGAGTGTTATCACTATTATATACTTTGATTCACAAACGTCTTTAAAATACGATGTATATTAGGTAATTGATATATTAGGTAACAAATTTTAATTAAATATTCCCTTAAAAAAATTTAATTAAATATTTTGATTAGTTGTCAAAAATAGAATTAGTATATTATCCTTTTAGCTTATTTAAAAAAATATCCTTAAATATCTCAAACAAGTGGTTCACATTGGATCTCACGGTTATCAAAAATTAATCAGTTCTCCTTATAATAGATAAATTTGTAAACCAATCCGGCATCTAAGGTGTTAGCATTTAAGTTACATATTTATTATTTTAAAGTCTTCCGCTGTAAATAGTCTAAAGTTTTAGTTTAACCGTCATTTTGGAGTATTTATGGAGAATTTATTTTAGATTATGTAACATATCTCATGATAAAAATGAGGGTGTTACAGTTTTGCACATTTTTCTATGTCTGAAACTGATATGCAAATCGAAGCGAATATACCATTTTCATTACTCTTCTCAAAACATAAAAAAATATATCCAAGGCATAAATAGATGTATACGAATGGACAGAATTACCAGAAGTTGTGCTTAAAAAATACTAATAGTTGCGCCAAATATACTAAAAGTTGCGTCTAAAAATACCAACAACCATGTGTAGATTACAAAGCTTATTTAGAAAAGGGTCAACAAATGTTTTGTTTAAACCGATTACATTATCCTGACTTACAGATGAACAAAAGGAAAACAATCGAGCCTAAAAGAAAACAAGTTGAACAAAAGTTAATGAAACAGTATAGAACCAAAAAGAACAACCAGAACAAATTAAGCCACAAAGAACCCGAAATCCAGCACCATTTACCAGCATATGGAACCATACACTACAACATGACCAAAATACGACTTGTAATCTGCTTACAGTAGACACAAACAAGCAAATCAATTAATTATTATAGACAAATATTATATCTTTCATATGGGTATTATTAACAGACGTTATCTTAAAATGATGGAAGATAGCAATAATCTAGAGAGGAACGTACTGAAATCTTCAAATTGTGGCATGTAGCAATAACAATGTTAAGGATGTGAAAGCATTTGACAAAAACTTTTAAAAACAATTTTTTATACATGAAATACTGTTTATTGATGCATATTACTTAAAATTCAAGATTACAAATAAATTGTGCGTAAGTATAACTTATTAAAGCTTCATGTTTGAATTCGTGTAACTAACTGGATATAAATATAGTCAAATACAAGATAAATATTTCTTTTTAAATATAAGAAATATAAAATATAATTAGAATACTTATTGAGTTCTAACAAAATACTTAGTCATTATCCTTATAAAAAAATTATATTATTAAATCAAAAATAAATTACTTCGTTACTAAATCTAAATTAAATTATAATAAAAAATTAAATTAAAGAAATTACACAAAAAACAAGAACTTTTAAATAGTTAATTTGATACTAATATTGATATATTTATTTTCAAAATTTTATGATATCTTTAAATTATATTTTATTAAAAAACAAAAACATTATATCTTTTTCAAAACCACATAAAAACCGTATTAAAACATCTACAGAAACAAAATAAAACGAAACACTAAAATCGAAATATATATCTCGCTGTATTACGAAAGTACTCTTCTAATTATTATTCACCTTAATTAATACAGTTAACAGAAAAAAATAATGACTATAAAAGACCTGTTTTATTACAAATGACACATGTCATGAGTCAAATTTAAAATATACTCCCATATTTATAAAACAATAACCCATCATAAAAAAAATAATTACATTTTTACCTTTAAATATTAAATATTTAAATTATAATATGAAAGAAATTTTATGATATTTAATTTTACACCTAAATCTATATATCTTCTTGGGTTTTTATTTGTAATATTTATATTATCAAAATATGTTTAACCATTATTTATAATTTATAATTTTATTCATTTATGAATTTCAATTTTTTTTATTTTCGATTTACAATATATTACATGCCATAGCCGGTAGGGGTGTTTAAAAACCCAACCAACCCGATCAACCCAACCCAACACGAAATAATTTAACCCGAAGCAACTCGATATCTAATCGAGTTGTAAAATTGTCAAATCGTAGGTATTGAGTTGATATTGGATTACTATTATTTGAACCCAACCCAACCCGATGAACACGGTATCCTTTTATTTCTTGGATTTAATATGATTGTTGAATTTCTATTAATATGTACATTAGACAATTACACTATCATGTATGCTCTTCATATACACATATTTTCAATCTATTCACATCTTTATATAACTCATTTGTATATATGTTCAATAACTGTGAACATATATATGTAAATTGAAAAAATTAACTAAATGTGATATACGTAATAAGTATGAATAAGTTGTATCAAATGGTTGATGATGAAAAAGAAATTATGAGTAGAGAAATAACATATTTTAGGTTAGAAAATATTTTAATGTACCAAAGTATCAACCCGATCAACCCGTACGGGTTGGGTTGCACTTTGGTTCGGATTGGGTTGGGTTAAGATTTTTCAAACAGCAAACATTAGATTAGGTTGTTCAAATGTCTACAACCCGATCAACCCGACCCATGAACACCCCGATAGTCGGTAGTCCATAGAGGACTGAATTGCTCATTTTTCAAAGTATAGGGGGTGTTCCTGACATTATATATTGTCATCATATTCCTCTGCTAATTGTCACAATTGAGAACTGTTCTTTCCTGTCTTCTCTGTATATTGTAAAACCTCTGCGCTGCAGACAATTTCTGGTTGGATTCTAATCTGTTCTTGTTCGTAGCCGTCGAACTTCTGCTATTCAATTCAATCAAACTTTGCAATCGGTATGCTTTGTTTTATGTTTCTGCTCAGTTATTTTACGATGTTTTTCCTACTCAATTGTTGAACTGCATTTCACCACAGTTCTTTTATTCAGTCGGACAATCGTATGGAAGCACTTTCTTGTGTCTGATTACAGATGTCTGTTTGTTTTTTGTATGTGTGTTTTGTGTTTGCTGATGTGGGTTTATGTTTATTTTGAACAGAAATGAATGGAGGGCATGGAAACAGCGATTTAGGTCAGCTTCAAGCCACTATGCAAGCAATCGAAATTGCTTGCAGCTCTATTCAGGTTTCCCTCTTTTACCATTCACTAAAACTTGATTTTGTTATCCCCTCAGTTGCTAATTATCAAAGTATTTGTTAGGAGGTGAATTATTGAGTGTGACTTCTATGGTCATGATTGATAAACCAGTCTACATTAATGCAAATGGGTCAATCTGTAACTACTACAGTTTTACCATCAAAATTAAGGCAATTCCTACCAGTAAGAAGAAAAGCAAGGTGTAATTGACACTCCCTCCTAGTAATTACTATATCTCCCCTAAAAAAACTATAAAAGATGTAACTTTGGTGGTAGTTGGCAGAAGTGAGTTTGTATAGGTGGTCAATATGGGTTTACATCGAGTTCCTCTTTACACATTTCTAGGGAACATATGAAGATCACTAGTACATCTATTATCAGCTGTCCTGATATGCTTAGTGAGTCTGCGGTTTGTTTTTGCTTTTGTACTTTTAAGTTCTTCCAGTGTATGCTGCATGTAGATTTTCGTGAAATATGCTTTATTTATTAAGATAAAATTTTATTTATCCAACTTAGTTTATTACATAAATAAGTTCTTAAAGTTCAAGAATGGACTAGGTTTTGCACTTTCTAAGGTGCGATAATTTATTACAACCTTAAACCCAGGTTCCAGCTGTATATCCTATTACCTATCTCTGCGTCTTGTTCGAAGTTCAATTCATTTTTGGAGTAAAATTATATATGCTTTATTATTAATTTGGAGTTTAACACTCTCTCAGTTCCCATCCTTTGCAAGGTGTAAACATGCTTGTACTAAGGATATTCTTGCCTTTTCATTTGTTTAAATACGCAGATTAATGTAAATCCATTAGCTGCTGAGGCAACTATATTATCCCTATGCCAGTCCCCTCGGCCATACCAGGCATGCCAGTTTATCATTGGTAAGTGAAAAAAGTCGCCTCTTACCATGATTAAATGTAAGGTTTATAATGTGGTCTTTTTTAAGGATCATCTCTTACCATGCTTAAATGTAAGGTTTATAAGGTGGTATTTCCTTAAGGATCAACATATGTTATGATCCACATTGACCACTTCAGTTTAGGCAGCAGTAAGTGCACATATGATATGACACACCAATCTAAAAAGGTAGTATGTTGTAGGATAGTTCAAATTAGGTTCGACTACTAGTTTTTTTTTTGTTTTGAAAAAGAGTACCACTACTAGAATGTTGCTCCTCTAAAGAAGTTAATCCAATGTTGAAGTTTCTTGATTGCCATTGTGGATTTTAATTATAACGGTGATCTAATTACTTGCACAATGTTTTATTGTGGAAGCTTGAATCTAGAGTGATGTCTACAGCTCCTCAAATGAATTGATATCGTTCTTAGTTGCCTAGTCCAACACAATTACCAGTCCGTGTGCAACTCTAGTGGTCAGAAATGGTCATTGCAGAGGCAAGGCTGCTGTCGATGACTCTTTTAGTTGGGATATGATTTTGGCTACCGTGTAAATAATCGGGCTGATGGTTATGCTATGTTATGAGCGGAAACCTGTTTATCGGAAGCACATTGTCAGCTGGGTGATAAATAATAAAACAAATTTAGGCAAAATAGTAACCCTGCTTAACGGAATATAATTGATGGGTGGCTAATTATCACTAAAGCATATAGCAACAACCACGCATTTGAGGGCCTAGGATGCAGTCTGGTTGTTCATCTATGTGAACAAGATCTTTTCTTGTGGTAAGAGCCAAGGCTGTCTGAAACAGGATTAGTGGGATAGTAAGATGGGCCGAAGGGAGCCTGGTGAAAGTTCCCTAGGATGTCAATGTTGTCTGGTCAAGAATAAAATGCTCAAACCAACTTAACTACCCTAATTGTTGTGTAAACTAGTGTGCTAATAGCTATTTGATGTAAGTGACGGCTTGTGGGATGTGGACAAAAAGATGAAACCCCTATATAACGGAATCTACTGGACATCTAATGCAACACATCAGAAGTGCTATCCACCAACACTTCATTATATCATGCTTACCAATCTAGTACTTGAATGGACATCTAGTACTTCATTATATCATGCTTATAGAAAGTTCCTGTAAAAACTTAAATCTATTAGATAAAAATAGAACATCTGTGTAACTTCTCAACTTCATGTAACTGTCAAAAAACAAGATAAAGTTAATTGCTGAGTAGATGCTCTAATCATTCTACAATAGACTTTTGCAGATGGAATAATGTATGGATTTAATTTTCCTGTAACCTATTATTTGGCGCATTTTGTAATTTTTTTTTCTTTCATGAATTTTCATTTCGTTTTATTCAGAATATAGTTACTTCTGAATAATTGTTACCCAAACAAGATATGTTTGCACAAAAATGTAAGTGAATATGAATACTTTTTTGTTAACTAAAGGAAAACTGTAGTTATTTTACTTTAAATGAAGCAATCATTGTCTACCAACATTCAGAATTCAATCTACGAGTAACATGAAGTTTTTTATTATACAAGAGAATTTGCCTGGTGCAATTTGTTAAACAGAAGTGTCTGTATATCTTTCAAATTCAAAGCGATGTTAAATGGTATCGGTTGGAGGAAAAATTGAATTTAATGGGATATCAACATTTGAAATGTTATTGATCTCTAATCAATCAAAAAAAGCTGCAATCACTTTTCGGTTGGATTAGCAAGGAAGAGTGATGTTCGGAGAGTGTTTTGTTTCTCCATATCAACAGTCTCTTTATTGTGTCCAGAAAATTCTCAACTGGCAAATGCAAGGTTTCAAGCAGCCGGAGCAATTCGAGATGCAGCTATACGAGAATGGTCATTTCTTTCACCTGATGAGAAAAAAAGCTTGATTAGGTACTTTTATAACTTTGCAATTGTCATCAGTGTTAATAGCCAAGTTTGGGTTTTTGCGATGTGATTTTTGTTGGACGTATACCCCTTTTCCCTCTTTCCTTCCTTCCTAATAATGTTGTGGTTTGTCAAAGCTGTTTTGTGTTAATACTTAGAATGTACAAGTACTTTACTCCTGTGAACTTGATGCCCGAGACCAAAGATAATCAAATAAGCAGAAGATATATTTTAAACATAATCAAAAAACGCAGAAGATATATTTTTTTCTTCAAAACTTGAACAACCTTGTTATCTTCTCCTATTTGAATTATGATGGAATCATGGAACTACAGGGAGAAATAACCAGTTAAAAGAATTGATATCAGGGTTCAAATTGGGAACTGTACGAAGCATAAAGAAACAAGCTCAAAATGTTAAACAAAGTATCAATGGAGAATTGACCAAACAAACAAAATCCACATATTTTCAAACAATAGAAGCATATCTGAATGAAGTCACACCAATACGAGTCGTCTCAAGCTGGATTGATCCAAACCAAACCAAACCAAACCAAATGGGCACAATATATCCTACCCAGACCCGAAGGTGGATTTAAGGTGGGAAATACGCGGACATGTCCGCTACCCCTAGGAGTAGAATGACCGTTTCCGTGATCACCCCCGACTTATGAAAAATGTGCGAGACAAAGAAAACTTGAGACAACCAAATTTTGGAAAGAACTAATACGAGTTAAAAGCTAAGTAACACCATCAAAACATAAGCATGCACAAGGAAACGTAGCAAATGTATAGAAAAAACTATACAACCCAGCCGGCTTTCTAACCCCTTGCTCTCACTATCTCTTCAGTTCCCTTCCTTTTGTCTTTTCTAGTACAAGTCCCCTAACTAGCCTAGTTTTGCACCTGTAAGAACTCTGTTAGAGGTAATGTCCTCGGAAATGGCCAAGGCCACCATTTCATTCCTTAGTTGCTCATTCCACGTTTTCCTCGGCTTGCTCCTTCTTCTCGTCCCATCAAATGTCATGCTTTCTACCCTCCTCACTGGAGCTGCCATGTGTCCCGACCACGACAATCTTCTCTCTCTCAACTTATCTGTGATTGACGCAATTTCTAACTTCGCCCGAAAGACCTGTTTGGTATCCTGTCAGACATGGTCCGACCACAGGTCCATCTAATCATCCTCATTGTGTGACTTCCAACTTCCTCTGATGGCTTTCCTTGTCTCCCAACACTCCGACCATACAACATAGCTTGTTCAATGGCTACCCTAAAGTATGTTCCTCCAGTTTTAATGCAGCAGTCCCTTGGCAGCCTGCCACTTTTCCACCACATCTTCATGCGATGTGTTATTGTTCCCTCCTTCTGAATCGTGGAGCCTAAATACTTGAAGCTGTCCTTTTGGGATACCATTTGCCTCCCCAGTATTGACTTCCACTCCCTCGTCAATACACTCCCCACTGAGTTGCACCAAATATTAAGTCTTAGAGCGGCTAGTGCACGACCTTGTGTTTCCAATGCCGCCCTCCACTGCTTGAACCTAGTCATAAACAAACATTTTTAACAAGTCAGAATATCGTAAATTGTTACCTGAGCAAACATCGTAATCATGCCATTCTTACTAAATCAGATAATCAGGCATTAAATAAAAGAAAATAACATGCTTGAAACTTATCTCTGACCTGGACTTGTGATTGATATAATATGGTCTTACTGCTAGTCTAGTGGACAGGATGATAGCAACATCAGCATGAGGTTCCTGGTTGCATATTTGTTAAGGCAATTATTGAAGTGAGCTGGGTAGTTGTATTAGCGCTGTCACGGGGAAGTTTTTGTACCTGTGATATAGGTGCTGCTGGCAGGGGACTGCATGATATGACGGTGGATATAAGGTGTCTGGAGATCTGTACACAGGTTCAAATTATGAGAAATAAGAATAATATAATGGTATCTCTAGAGCCTCATGTCCAAAATTATGATCTCTCTGAATCCACTAAAGACTTCTTAAGAAGTTTAAGAAATTGTACCTTCTGGTTGAGAAGGCTTGTCAAAGTTATATCTGAATCAATCTGATTTGAAATGTTCCTGATGATGCCGATTATATGTAGGCCACGATGTATCAAGTAAATTTATGAACTTTGTAAGCCATGTGTTACTTCAGTAATTAATGTTCTACTTTCTGCAGTTTTTGCTTGACCTATGTAATGAAACATGCAAGTTCACCGGACGGCTATGTTCAATCAAAAATTTCCTCCGTTGCAGCTCAATTACTGAAAAGGGGTTGGTAAGTTCCTCATAAAAATTTATCCATCTGGTTAAATCTCTTATTTATGAGCATCCTGAAGTATGTGCCATCCTTTGACGTTCTTCTGTAATAGTAGTGAAAAATAGACAAATCAATCCTACTTTTATGTTGTTTCAGTAAAATAGATTGTAGAAGTTTGTACGACTACAAGTTATATCATCAGCAAAGCCAAAATAAACGTGTTGAATCAGATCTCATGATGACTTGGATGAAATTGAAGGGGGTATATCTTTTGGAAGTTGGTGAAAGTTTCTTACTTAGAGCGTCACTGAGATTTGTTAAACTCCAGATTGTGTTATTATCAGAGTATGCAGTTATAGGTTCTTGTTATTGGATGGTAGCTTGGTGACAATGCTGCTTTACTCGCATTGTGCATTGTCTTGAGTGCTGAATTCTCAAACTAGCAGCAGGGGATTTTATGTAGTATCCCATGAGATTCTACTTAATTTTTTTTTCTTAAAATGCATGTCATCTCCTTTATTAAGTATATGCAAACGGAACATACTATGCTGATAGAAGAAGGCACTATTTCCAGAAAGCCCCTGCTTGTCATGAAATCAAATCACCTGAAGAAAAGATAACCTTATCGTTAGAGAAATTTTATACTTAATAAATATAGGTGTCACCAGATCCTCTATTCATTCTAAATAGCTGCTCTTCATCCTGCTGCAGGACTAGTTGTCATTTCATTGAAATATAAAGTAGCTTACCAATAATTTAAATCTTGTCTTCTCTGAATTCTATCTGTCCGCATCATCTTCAGTTTGCAGTGAAGAACAGTGATTTTTAGCTTTTTGTCTACAGTTTTGGGTATTGTACATTGATGTCAAATTTCATAAAGCATCCTACACAAACAGACACAGACACACATGCACATGTATATGAAAAAATAGAAAGAAAGATACTTTGTGGTATATCACCATGGGACTTCCTGAGAAGTTAAAAGATAGACAACACGAAACCTAGTGTCTCTCCTTATCGATTTGTTGATATAAATCTTTTGAATTGAAATTTCCATATCTTTTGATTTAAATCTTATGCTGCATGAAACAAATTACCAGGAATTCTTTGTATGTATTGTGAAATCTTGAATGCATTTATATAGAGAAAAAGACAGCAGGGATAAATCCCTTTCATACACGTAGCTATCTGGTCTCCTCCCAAACCCATCCCGACACAGGAATATGCCCCTTTTATGGGAAATAAAAAATATGCAATCATTTTATATGATAAATAGTGTGTGGCGATCTAGTTCCCAAAACAATTATCTGTAGGCAAATAATTACAATTTTGGTCACTTGTTTCATTTCTTGTTTTGGTCCCTATGCCTATTGTATCTATGTATGATCTCGAGATTAGTTGTGGAATGAAAGATCAGCTCCCAAGTTTGTATGGCGATAATAGATGGCTTTACTAAAGTGAAATGAATATCAAGTAATTTTGGGTATCTCTATCCTTGAAATAGAATAGTGCACACACGCTTCACTGGTATGCCATTTAAGGGATTTTCTTGAACACATATATGATATATATTAACTAAAACAGGAATTTAGATCAAACTGTTGGCTCTTTATTTCTTTTTTGTTTCACACATTTTTATACTATGAATTATCGCTGAAACTTAACATTTAAGCCACGAATGAAGTTTTTCTAACTGCTTCAGCTTGTTTGGCTGAGTGTAGGCTAGAATTCGTTGCTGCAGAGAGGGATGGGTTTTTCTCTGAGGTAATTCCTTGAAGTACATTCATCCTTTTCAATACCCTTTACAATCAATTCTTCCTTCGCTTTTAGTTGATACCAATATTTCAGGGACCTTTGCTGGACCCTTCAGTTTTGAGATTTGGTTATTTTACTAATTTCATTGATGACTTATTTTTTGCTACTTGAGCTTATTTACTAGAAACTAGATCACTTTCTTATGTGTTTGTTATGCTTATGTTCAAAAACGTATCTATTAAAATTGCTTGGTGAGGACGCCAAAGAATATCTTGCTAATTTAACACTTTCCCGTGGCAAAAAGAAATTTCCATCCAGTATTGTTTGCATATGCTTCTGAACAGAATGGATATATCAAATGCAAGAGCTGTCATCTGCTTGATGCTGCTGATTACTCTTGATAAGTCATCAAGTTCTGAATCATTCTTAAGGAAATGTGGTTTTGACAGTGAGATTATGATAAATTGCATGCTTGCTTGCTTGTGTTTTAATTGGACAAATGCATTTTTAATAATCTTCTTCTAGAACCTTTTTCTGCATCCCTAGAAGTCTTTGGTGCGTCTGCTTTGTTCGTGATCATGGACATACTCGTTGTAAACTAATCCACTTCCTAGGTTGCTCTAGAGTTCAAAAAGGGAATCAGTGTTTTAGTGTCAAACGGTATTTTGCCACAACTGATGTTACTTTTGATGAGACACGGTTCTCTTTTCACCTACCGAGTTTCCCACCTTCATTTCTCACTAATACATTTTGAGTGCTCTAAAATTCCGATTCCAGTTTCTTTCAAGTAGTCATCTGGCTGATTGAACTCTGCCTTGAATCCAACACATGCATCCAGTTCAGGCACATGTGTCTCCTGTGTATAGCCTGATTTGGGGGGGGGGGGGTGGGTGTTGAGTTCCTCAAGCTTCTGCATTGCCTGATAAAGGTACTGGTAGCATCATAATCCACAAGTTACATGACATCTAATCTTCTTGGAGCTCATCTTCCTGACACACCCATTGCCACGCACAAGGTAACTTGTGGTTGCATCACATTGCTCTCTTCCATGATTCATGTGCTTTCACTATTGCTTTATCCTTTAGATGACCATCTTATTCCGGGTACTGTTAAGGCCCTTCACACACACCCAGGGCGGTTCAAAACTATGGTTGAAATAGATGCCTTATAGATACATGCTACCAGGATCTTGACATCTTTCCTCCTGGAAAGCGCACCATCATCTGTAACCAAGTATTCACCATAAAGCTTGATTGATGGCTCCCCTCATCATCTAGAGGCCCGACTTGTTATGGAGGGTTATTTGCAGGTGTATCAGCGACAGCGTATGGTATTGACTATGAAGAGGTGTTCTCTTGTATATCCAAAATGACATGTTAGAACATGTCAAAGATGACCTGTTAGAATGTGTTACTTTAGCTGCTATCACTCTTTGGTCTTTCCATTAAGTGGATGTCAATAATGCCTTTCTTATTTTCTTTCTTGAGCTCTATATGGATCATCAACCCAGTTTTATTGTTTAGTAGGACAAAATCTTTCTCTTTTGATGGTCTATGTATGGTCTCCTAGAGTTTCATTGGACAATTCTGCCAAGTTTCCAACAGTTTGGTTTTTCTTGGAGTGACAATGAGTAGCTTCGATAGGCATCAAGAACAGATGAATTGTTGTTATAGACTTATAGTGTATGTTGATGACATTGAAAGGAGATGATCATCCAGGGTTTTGAGGAGCGCAAGAATTTCATTTGACAACAATTCCAGATTATAGATCTTGGGAGGCTCAGTACTTCCTTCATGTCACTGCAGTTATGTTCTTGATATTCTATGATAGTATGCTCCCATGCTTCAAAGACGAAGACGTTTATGTGGGCAAGTCTTCTCGGAATCCATAGAAATATGGACTGGTCATCAGAATTAACTA
Organism: Cynara cardunculus var. scolymus; assembly: GCF_001531365.2. Taxonomy (NCBI): domain Eukaryota; kingdom Viridiplantae; phylum Streptophyta; class Magnoliopsida; order Asterales; family Asteraceae; genus Cynara; species Cynara cardunculus. The sequence goes on from NC_037539.1 coordinate 36,335,289, forward strand.
TCTGTCTGTTACACAACACCATGTTGCATGTGTTAGTATGATCAGTTAATTCATGTTAGCTCGATATGTAGAGGACATTGGGATGCTCTTTTCTAAGTGAAATCCCCTAGTATATGAAAGAGTGAAAAAGTGCTTTCGTGATAAATGATCATTCGTAGGGGTATTTTGTATTCAAATTATGGAGTTCGTCTTGCTACTGGAGCATTCACTAAGAAGATCCAGGAAAGTTTCTATGTTGAGTTTTCAGATGCTTATTAGGCATGTTGTCCTATTACCAGAAGATCTACCGCTGATTACTATGTACTTGTTGGTGGAGGGGTGGGGTGCTTCTTATTTCTTATATCATCTTCTCCTTTTTTTATTTTAATAGCATTCGAATAGCCAGTCCCTGTAGATTATAGTCTATACATCTCTTGATATTACCTTTTTTATAAATATTTTGAAAGCAAATAAAGAGCACCAATGTTGTCTAAATAGTTCTTTTAGTAGCTACATGCAGAATTTTACTTATTTGAAATTTTATATGATTAACTCGGTAGAATGAATATGGTTGTATTGCTTGTTTAACTAATGACATCAATATGGTTTGGCAAGGCTAGGAGTTGATTCTATTCTACCTCTTTTGTCGTGATATTTATGAACAACTTCATTTTTTCATTGGCAGAATTTCATGATAATTTTTTGTCTTCAGATACAACTGGCTATAGTCGGTAACCATGGACTAGATGTGCAGTTTACTGGAATCAATTTCCTTGAGTCATTGGTATGTGTCACATGATGTTGTTGAATACCACAGCTCCATTCTAATTCGCTGCTACAAATTTCTCATGCTACAAAAATAAATTTCAGGTGTCTGAATTTTCTCCATCTACGTCTACTGCTCTGGGCCTTCCTAGGGAGTTCCATGAGCAATGTCGAACATCTTTGGAGCATGATTATCTGAAGGTTTTGTTGTTTGTCCTCTCTAAACCATTCCCTTCCAGAGCTCGTATAACAAGCCATTCTTAGATGTTTTTTGAACTTAACTATGAAAGGGGAATCCTTGAGTTCGGAAGTTTTCCACTTTGAGTAACTTTGAATTTTTGTGAAAAGCAGATGGACCACATGTATTACAGTAAAATGTTTTTATGGTGTACCTACTTCGTAGAGGTGTAAAACAAGAGAACTCAAATTGAAAAGAAAACGGAAAGATCTACAGAATGGGACCCTAGAAAGTTTATCTTTATGCTTCTCACTTTCTCATTATTCCTTATTTTTCTCTCTTAATGGCACAGACGTTTTATTGTTGGGCAATGGAGGCTGCCCAAAGTGTTACAACTGCAATTATAAATTCTGATACTGCTATCTCAGAAGCAAGAGTTTGTTCAACAGCACTTCGTTTCATGCTCCAAGTTCTTAACTGGGACTTTAGTAACAGTGGCAGAGTTGTGAAGAACAGTATAGACGTTTTTTCCTTTGTTGCTAAAGAAGATAGTAACTCAGCTTATACACTGGTCCAGGTAATGGTTTTATTACTTTCAACAGTTGATAAAGAGCCAATTGCATAAAAAACATACTGATATCCAATCTCTACTTTGTCCTGGAATTTTCTGATCTGCATAGAAAGCATGGAACTTTCACAATTTAACGTTTCAGTTATTTTACTGAAAGCTCGAGTAATCGGTTGCATTGATGAGATTGAAATTGAGAGTCCAGTGACTAAAATGGAAATTGAGAAGAAGTACAACTGCTTTAGGATTCAATTAACTGATCGATAAATAAGACCATTGCACTTGTCAGAATATGTGAAATAAGAGTTCTTTCTGCGCTTCTTATTTTCTCTTCTTTTACTACTAGTTCTCTTTTATCACCAAATTTGTTGACTAATCGATTTAGGAGCGGTTAATCTTTTGCCGTCATGATGTTGCCTATTTAACTAATTTGTTGCATCAATCAACTGGTGTATTATGCAGCACTAATTTTAAGACATAAGCATAACTAAGCTTTTACATTTTTTGAAGCCTGGTCCTTCATGGCGTGATATTTTGATCACAAGTGCTCACACAGGGTGGGTTTTGGGCTTGTATGGTGTCCTGAGGGAGAAATTCTCATGTAAAGGTTACTGGATTGACTGTCCTCTTGCAGTTTCTGCTCGAAAAGTCATAGTACAGCTTTGTTCGCTGACAGGAACTATATTTCCATCTGGTAAGCATTTCTCTTTTAAAGCATGTTAAATGTTTGTTCCTGTTGGCTTTTGTTATTATTATTTTTTGGGGCAAGATTTTCATGAATTTTGCAATAGTTGCTTTAGGTTGATGATGATATATTATCAATTAAACAAAGATGAGAGAATTTGTGATGGATAACTTAATAATTTTCTTGTATATCAAAACATAAAAGTTTGTGTTGCATTTGGGTTTTCCATTGCTGGTTAGTTGTCATTGATCCTTTTCCCACACCTTTGATTGTTTTCCTGGTGAGGCCCATGGACTTGTTCTTTCTGGACAACTGAACTGCTTTATTCTTCTTCCATCTTTTGTGCCAACTCCATTGCTTTACTCGGACCACTCAGCGTTAGTAACCGAACTTGAGTTCTGGACTAATCCCATTCATAATTGGCTGATTTCTCAGGTATGATTTCTAATGGATATTACAAATTATATTTTATAATCGACCACTGTTCCTTCTTGCCTTGGTGCAAGAAACTGTTTGCATAACTACCTTCTCCAACCAATCTAAACTGATTCAACAACTTTCTCTCACTTCTTCCCAATGCAAGAGGGGTCGACTTAGATCCTCAATTAAACCGCAAACTTCTCCTTCAAACGCAAGCACTGAAACTTCCAATTTCTCTTCATTGATAAGCCAATTAAGCTCAAAATAACATCCAGCCCACAAATTCCACCCATCTGGGCTGATTCCATCATGAATCAGCAATTCTATCTTACGACATTTTAGTCTACGTTATTACCTGATTTTTTCCGGATTTCTCTCATTGTCCCTACGCCTCACTGGTGGTCCAGAATCTGTTTCTACAGAAGATTCTCCTGCTGTTTCTGATTTTCGTTGGCACTCTTGTAATTTAATCATTTATTCCATTTGTTTCATTGTGTTCCTAACATCCTCTTTCAGCAATGACATTTCTACTTGTACTGTTGCAATAGTTCCATCTCACACTCTTGATACTATACTTTTTCCTGTCATGGCCTCCATGATCAACCACTTCTATACCAATTGATGCACAATGCTGGAATATTTGACTTCCTTTATGGCTTTATCGAAACTGAAAGACTACGACTTCCAGCAATTTGAGAGGCTGGTTCTCTCCAAAGCTTTCATCAATTTCATGATAATAAATTTGATCCATTCCTTCTCTCTCTCTCCAAATTATTATGCACTGAACACGATAGATACAGAATATGGTAGACACAAGATACATGAATACTTACTACATATATACGGCCACTAGACACAATTTTCATATATATATATATATGTGTGTGTGTGTGTGTGTGTGTGTATTACCACTAGACACAGTATACACACACACTGCTCACAATGAAAATATACGAAGTGGGACGGGGGGAGACTCCAATAAGTAAGAGAGAGAATAAAGGAGGTCGTGCGCCGATTCCAAGTTGAGAGAGAAGGCTCAATGCATTTGTGTGGATTCACACAAATCAGAACAGCCAATAGAGGCGATCGCCTCACTACTGTCTCACCACCTCACTGCCTCAGTTCCGCGGTCAATCAAAGCGTTTGGCCCAGCCATCCTGGAGAAGCGTCACCTCACATAAGGTTTTGGGCCGCTTCGCAGGCGCGTCTCGAGGCGTACGCCTCCCATGCTGTTAAAATCATGCCCATGGATGTAGCCCATGTTATGACATTTCTACACCTTGTTGCTTGGACTATAAACTACACGGTCATTGGATTCATTTATGATCATCTTTCCATGTTTTATTTATGTTTCTACTAAATTCCTGCGCAATTCCTATTTCACTCTGAAATGGTATACATTGCGCTTCATATTTCATTTTGAAAATACAGTGCCTAAAGCACAACTAGTTCTGTTTTCTTCTCCAGTTGCACGCCTGAGAAGATGCACCCTAAACCACCCCCTTGAACCATTTAAATCATCACTCAACACAGTACAAACTCATACCGACAAAATCAGCCCCTAGGTCAACGATATGGATGAGATAGAAGTATAGAACTTTTACAACTTACCTTTCCCAACAGAGGGGAAACAATGTGTTTAGTGCTTTTCTACATGGGGATGGTCAAAAGAGCAAAAAACTTCATCTAATTAAAAAACCCTGAATTCACCTGTATTTATGTAACTTCATTTTACAACCCATTAAGATCTCTAGCAACCAAAATCATTACAACTAGGTGGTGCTTCATAGTTCTGTCAAGAACATACATACTTGCTTATTCTTCCATAAACTCAACTCATATTTTTTTAAATCCTTAGAAAGTGTTGTTTGCCACAACCTTGATGATTAAACACTCAAAAATCCGCAACAGTTTTACCCTATTTGTAAGCTGGGCCTCACTATTTCTACCCTTGTTCATGTAGCCCTTTATTTCTAAGAGAATTTTTATGGAATGAGGGAATGCCTTGGCTAAGTATTCATGCAGAAGAACTGGTGAATTTTTCCAGATATGGTTTTATAATATATATGGACAGAAACATTACTAGGCATCCCACTAGCCGCATGGTCATGCTTGCACGATAATATGTCACCCCTTGCTTGCACTGAACTCAGAGTTATTTTTTTTTGCCCTGGCATTGCTGAAAAATCCAGTTTGCCTTCCTAACCCATAAAAGTTTTAGGACATGTAGAGCATGTCTTATAACCTCTTAAATACTTTATATGTCATCATCTATGATATAAATATTATTAAACAATTCCTATATTATGATTAGTGGCCAATGCCTAATATTCCTCGTTTGATCATTTACTAAGCTGTACATACCAGTTTTGATTCTCGTCTGGTTTGAGGTCTTATACCCATCAGAGCTACATAAAAACATGTCACTCAAAGACACATATATCTCATCTCATAAAGCACAATGTATCACAACTGAAGGGAAATTCATAGAGGATATGTCAAGCCCAAAAGGTCCTGGATGTGACATGGAATTTGGGTGTTAACCCTAGAAATTTTTTTCTGTAAGAGGAGATAAGTGAGGCTGGTGTGTGGATTATTTAATATTCCCTACCTTTTGTTTCTCAAGTCAGCTTGGTGTCGTACGCTACAACTTTGTATTTCTTCTTGTTTCTTTCAATTTTGTTCATTTTATCCATGTAAGGAAGTCACTGGTTTGTGTGCTGAAGGTTGAAAATTCCTATGTGGTCATTGATGACGCTGTGAACTGTCTTTTAGGTGTGTTCAGTTATTTATTGGAACATTCTTTTTTGAGGTTTCTTCAAATGCTTCTATTTAAACTACTGGTTTCTTCAATTACAGATGCTGGTCATTCACAAGGCAAGCATCTTCTGCAACTGATATCTGGAATCATACAATGGATTGATCCTCCTGATGTTGTTGCCAAAGCAATTGAATGTGGAAGAAGTGAAAGGTAGTATATCTCTGGCAAGTGAAATGAACCCTCATTACTGTTGTGTTTTATCTTTTTCTTACCTAATTGTTCAGTGAGCTGCTTGATGGCTGTCGTGGACTGTTATCCATAGCTGCTGTTACCAACCCTGTTAGTTTTGATGAGCTCTTGAAGCACATAAGGTTAGTCATGTGGCTTCTAACAAAAAAACACTCAATAATTCTAAACTTCTAGCGCTTGTATGAATCTATCACTTTTTGTTCAACGCTACATATACTCATTTGTTTTCTTTTTACCTCTTCAATGTTCAGGCCTTTTGGCACACTCAGTCTGTTGTCTGCCTTAATGTGTGAAGTTGTTAAAGACCTTATGATCAAGGATTTGGATGAAGAGCCGTGGAGTTGGGTTGCACGTGATATCTTACTAGATACCTGGACAACGCTTTTGACGGTAATTGGTTGTTTTATCAAGTGTCGATTCCCCAAGATGTATACATTAAGTTAGGGATTGGGAATAGTGCTCCCTCTTCCTTGACTCCTTTTCTTCTGTGGGTATGGAAATAGGTTGAATGGATCTCAGATGAACCCTCCATTCTCTGCGTATATATATAGGGGTAGGTTCAGGGGAAAACCGCAAAAAAAATGAAAAACTGAGGAACACCCTAATACCCATTCATTTGTATGGTATGGACTTGTGCATACAAGTAATTTTTCCGGTATGCACACGTGCATAGAAACTAGGAAACATCTACTTGTATGCACATGTGTATACCGTACATATGAACGGGTATTACATATTAGGGTGTTCCTCAGTTTATTGTTTTTCTAGGGGTTTTCCTCCGAACCTCTCTCTCTCTCTCTGCATACATACATATGTATATATACATACATAGAGGGAGGTTCAGGGAAAGACCGCCCAAAAATGAAAAACTAAGGAACACCTTGGTAACCATTCATCTCAACGTTATGCACATGTGCATACAAGTGATTGAAGTTGTTTTTTGGTTTTTATGCATGTGTGCATGTTATGCACAACATGCACACGTGCATATACACGTGTGCATGTATTGAAATACTTGTATGCATATGTGCATACGGTCTAAATGAACAGTTATCAGGGTGTTCCCAAGTTTTTCATTTTTTTGCAGTTTTCTCGTGAACTTGACCCTACATACATATAATATATATATACATACATGTATATATAGAGGTAGGTTCAAACTAGAACAATAACTAAATAAGAAAACGGTCAAATCATGTGCAAAATCACATGTGATTTTATATTAACGGTCAACAAAAGGGTGTGCATGTGATTTTATACGTGATGTTAGTGTAAAACACATGTGATTTTTGACCGTTTTCTTATTTTCTTAATTATTTATTGCTCTCTTATGAACCCAACTCTCTATATATACACATACATATATATATATATACACACACACACACACATATAGAGGGAGGTTTAGGGGAAACCCCCCAAAAAATGAAAAACTGAGGAACACTCTGGTAATCGTTCATCTGGACAGTGTGCACATGTGCATACAAGTAATTGAAGCTGTTTTTTGGTTTTTATGCACGTGTGCATGTTATGCACATATGCATACCGGAAAAATTGCTTATTTCTTGTATGAACATGTGCACAACATCCAGATGAATGGTTACCAGGGTGTTCCTTAGTTTTTCATTTTTTTTTTGTGGTTTTCCCCTAAACCTGACCCTATATATACACATACATATATATATATACATATATATATATATATATGTATCAGCATCGTGCCTGAAAACCTAGGAAATATTTACCATGCTGTCCTGTGTATGACACGGCCGTGCTGTTTTTGGCTTGCATTTGGCACACCCTTGTGGTGCATGTTGTGATGTTTCTGTTGGGTCTCCCTGGCCGTGCAGATAGTGCCTTCATTTTGGCACGGCCACGCAAGCCTGCTGACCTGCTGTTTTTCCTTCTTGTTGCAATGATGCTCATGCCTTTGCTTTTCATTTATGACTTGCATGCATTCTTATGCATCCATTCTTTCTTCCAACATCTAGAAGTACATAAAAACCTCATCATAAATCATCAGATAATCCTTTACTGAATGTATTTAAGAACGAAACCCATCTATATGTCTAAACTCACCAATATCATTCTTTATGGCATATCTATCAATATAAACAAAGAATTCTACTCCAAAGCTCATCTGTAGGGATCAAATGTAACAAATAAAACCAATTTATAGTTCATACAACAGATTATAAACGTATCCACCTAAATTTTATAACTTAACTCGTGGTATATCAATTTTTTTTCTAGTAGCTCGTCAATCGAGTATGCTGATGATAACTATTGGTGAACGAATTCCTATTCGATTTGTCTTTGATTAATTATAGCATACTTTTTCCAAGTTAATTTTACAGTGTCATGGAGTTCCTAATGTTTTACTGGCAACAGGTAGTCTAATAAGTCATATTCCTCATTAGGCTATTAAAGCCTTCAGAAATGACGAGTCTAATTTGTTGGTGACTAAATTATATTATGTTTTGATCCATATAGAAGTTAAAAACTTTGATCTATGTAATTGGGGAAGGTCTAATTATGTCAATTAGTCTATTAGTTCAATTATACGGTATTATTATATAACACTCATTAGAACAACTTGTGCGTAGCTTACATGGTTGCTTTGGTATATCGTATGACTTGTCTTACTTGAATCTGTTGCCAATGTTTTACAGGAGGCGAACAGTCCGGGTTTGAAATTATTGCTTCCACCAGAAGGGATAAATGCTGCTGCCAATCTTTTTGTCCTAATTGTAGAATCAGAACTAAAGGGTATGCTTGGATTCTGCATAATGTTTGCCTTATGTTTGTTCTAAAGATCATCTAATTTGATATATTGTGAATGATACAGCTGCATCAGCCAGTGAAGAGAAAGAAGACTACTTTCAAGCTTCTGTAGCTGGTAACCTATCTTATTATATATCTTGACTTACCTTTTCCAGTGTTCTTCATGGTCTTCATCTACTTCTCTTTGAGGCACTATCTGACTCCTCTGTTTTCTATATGTAGCTATGGATGAGAGATTGAGCTCTTATGCGCTTATTGCACGAGCTGCTATAGACGTGACAATCCCTTTTCTTACTGGACTTCTCTCTGAGCGTTTTGCAAGGCTTCATCAGGTATGCTTACAAAAGTTCAGCATAAGCAAATTATTTATACATCGATAGCACTGTGACTATGCTTTTTGCGTTCTTGTCACCTGTAGAGGATCACATTTTGTTTCACTGATGTCATACGGAACTTAAGATATAGTGTTAGCTATGCTCACTTATTACCAAGAAGAATAGATGGATTGGGAAGTTAATGTGTTTCCATAGAAAATCATTATCTAATGTTACAAGCTGGCTATATTAACCTTTCTGCTGTGTTTTTGGAAAAAAATGATTGTTATATAGCATGTAGGTTTTAATAAAGGAAGCATAAACAAATTGAGTAACGAAGGCCAAATCTATTAATATGGAGAAACCTAGTATAGCTGTTTAGGGTTTGAATGATGTGTATTGCTGTTGGGCAGAAAACCCTATATCATAATAAAAACAGATGGGCTCATGTACATAAACATATAAACATAATAAAAACCTAACCGTTCTGAACTTGACAAACATATCATGTGTAGAATTTTTTTGAAAGATCTGGGAAACCACAGTCGAAGGGATGAAACTTCTGCTGCTACTAATTGGCATGCTTCCTCGTGTTGGGTTTGAACTCAGGACCTCTTGGTTATCCTGAAGAAAAAATAAATAAAGAATTATCGAACTGGAATATAATGGCTTTTCTTGAAAATTCAGTACAGTTTTCTCATTAAAGACCCTGCATGACAGCTGTCTGCCAGAAACCAACCTTCAGCAACTTAGTCAATCTAGTCATTTCTCCGACAACTTTCTGAAAAACCAACGATTATCAGAACTGAAGTACAATAAGAAGATAGGTATTGCTGGCCTGTTCAATTAACAGGCAGGTACGGGCTGGTGACTGGGAGCCACAGTAGTTGCTTTCAGATGATTAAGTATTCTACCTTCTGTCGCAACTCTCATTCCATGAAAAGAATGGTTTTCTATATCATAAAACAAGTTGGAATAAGTGGACTACAAGGTGAGCCAATGAATCAAAATAGAAACACCACAAGTCTCCTATATTTCAAGCACTGAATAATCCTTTTTCCCTTCACGACAAAAGTTGTTCTCTAGTTATAACTTGAATATCGATAGCAAGTATTTCAGTTATAGATAAAAACAACTAACTGCACCAATGTAGTTTTTGAGTTCTGTGAGTTGCTAGATATAAACTTTCCAATTCATGAGTGGAATTTTATGATGAGTTGGTAGGATTATTCAATTCTTGATGGGTTATGCGACACATGTACGTGATTATGTCATTTAATGCCATCAAGCTTTAAAAAATATGTCAATATTAAGAATCAATCCCCCCTCCTGGGGGCGATATCTATGTATTTGGCCCTAGCATAAGCTTTTAGGTGGACTAGTTGGTACTATGTACACACTTATCAAACATGTGCTGACTCTTAATTTAGGTTTTCTTACTTCTTTTTTTTCTTGACAGTTACTTTCACTTGGATTTCTTCCATGTTAGGTTATATTACTAATCACCTTGTTCTAAAAAGTACATGTTTCATACTTCCATTTTCTCTGTTCATCTGTTCTATTAGTTTTAGTAACTGCAATGCTATTTTGGTTGTGTGGTCTTTCCATGATGATCTTTGCACTATTACAGGGAAGTGCTATAAATGATCCAACTACAACAATGGAAGAGCTTTATTCACTTCTGTTGATAACTGGTCATGTATTGGCAGATGAAGGAGAGGGAGAAACACCCTTGGTAGTTTTACTTTTCTTTTCCTTCTCTTTTTAGCAGGAACTTGAGACATCAGATCACTAGTTACTTGTTCTTTTCCCTGGTAGAAACCCATGAAAGTATTCCTTTTGATGCTAGTGAATAATAATCAATTATTACTTATTGTCCTGCTTCTCTTGTTATTTTACTTTCTGAATTCATGCACTTCTGACGTTCTGGCATATATATTCAGTATAATGCTATATCCTCTATCCAGTACTTCATTGTAGTTTTAGCAAATGGCATGAATGTATGATGGGCTCTTTGCATTTGCGGGCAAACTACATTTTCATTTTGATTTGTATGTCGATCATGTAATCTTATCAAATTCTTTTCTGAAACTGCAGACCAACTCACAAATCAATGTCTCAAAAGAGACTTGAACTCATAACCTAAATAAAGGTTGTAGAGCCTTGATAGGTACCATTGGACCAAGGGCCTCTTGGTAGTTTAATTTTTGCAAATCAACATTTTTATTTTTGGCTTCTAGTTTCAACATCAACTCCATCATGTCGTTGAAGTGACTATATGTTTAGTTCTTGGCAAAAAAAATACAGTTCTCAAGCAATGTCCTGCAATGTTTTAGACTTTTAGTTGATTCCAGCAAACACCTGTTAGCTGCACTATATGATTGTCTTTAATAGCATTTTTTACATGCATAGCATTTTTCTAGAAGAAATTTCTTTAATTTTGCAATTAACTGCTTTCAGATACCAATGGCTATTGAAACACGTTTTTCAGAGTATGTGGAAACAGACAAGCATCCAGTAGTTATACTTTCTTGGTAACCTCCCACTTTCCTTTTGTGAAGATTTCTCTTTTTTGTATCATATAGGATACGTGATTGTAATATTTTCAGTTCTTTCTTGTTGGGAGAGAAAATAATAGCTGTGAGTTTAATAAATCAGTCTGTCTTAGCCCGTTGGGCCATCAAATGCACTGTATGAGCGGTATTATCCCCTACTAATAGAACATACTTTCTCAATCCCAAAACACTTCCATCATATTAGGGCCTTTAGGTTAGAACATGGGACAACCACATGAGAGGTTTGCACATAGCCGGCCAAACAAAGTGTTTAGTTTATTAATTTTGCTTGTCCTCATTCTGAAGCCTCTCTTTGGCACCGTTGCTGCATTCTTTGTCTCCTTCCACTGTGGTTATGAAAGAGGTCATTGCCACCTACAAGACTCGACCCTCTTAAAGAGTTTGAAGCCTTGCTGGTGGCTCCCTGCTTCTCAAAGCTACCACTGTACTCTCAATGCATCTGAATGGAGGTCATCTGACCCTCTTGATGCCTCACTATCCTTGGCTACTTCTACATGAAGCTCATTTCATTCCAAACCTACACCTTATCTTGTACCCCTGCAACCAAAGTTATCCAATTAGTCTTATTGTGCCTCTTGAGGGCCATGATTGCTTTGTCTTGACGCTTCTTCAGATGCTTTGGTCTGACATCTTTCCCACACATTGTTTCCTATGTCCTATCATCAGTGTAAGACTTACGAACTCTAGCCAGAGTTCGAGGTGTATCGTCTTTAATGTCAGTCTACGTTGCATGATACGAGTCTCTGCTAATACGGTAGACATCATCTCTTTGATTTGTTGAATTATGTGGTTGTGGTTAACATGTCTCAAGTCACAAGATACTTATGAACTGCTGTTTTTTAATGATCTTGTCATATATGAGCTCCTACTAGAAGTAGTGAATTATGGTTAGACATCAAGAGGGTAACAGGACCTCCAACAAGGTGCATTGATAGTACAAGGGTAGCTCATCAACAACCTACATCTCTTCTTGTATCATTGCAACCTTAAAGTTATACAACTAGGCTCATTGTGCCATTCAAGGGACATGACTATTAGTCAGCCTCTTGATGCTCCTCCAGATACTTTGGTTTGACGTGTTATCCTTTCCTCTGTTCATTTACCTGTTCTATTCCTTTAAGATGCTTACCAACTCTTGTCAGAGGTTTATTAAACGTTTATGAAGCATCTCCATCTACAATTGGTGTATCATCTTTGCTGTCAGCCTATTACGATCTCACCTGCTGAGTGACTTTCGTCTATGTTACCTAACATGAGTATCTGTTACTGTGATGAACGTCGATCTCTTTAATTTGTGGAATAGTGTCGTTGTGATCCCATGGATCTATCACAGTTGATGTGTTTGTCTCTTAATTAGAATTTGCTCTCTTATCATGAGATTTGAATTTTTTTTAATCCTGAATTTTCATGATCCCCATTCACCTTTTGATATGTATATTTGTTTGTGTTTGAACTTTCACTGACGTACAATAATTTCATTGATTTTTTGTACATTTCAGAATGTTCACTGCTTGTGCAAATGCAGGATGTCCACGAGTATTTTTGCAATTTTCAAGAAGTCTAAGTTCTTATTTGCAATTTTCTTGATGTCTATGGACTTTATGCTAAGTTTGAAACTCCAATGGTTGTTTTGCAATCGACAAACAACACTGTTGTCTTGTTATTCTAGAAGGTTCTTGGATCATTTTGAACAAAAAATTCAATAATTGTTTTGCAACTTCAGTTTAACATCCTAGTTCCGCCATCCAGTTTGGTTCCGTTCATCTGGTTGTTTAACTTTTGACTCTTGATCTATTTCTGCAGTGTAGGAGAGTGAAAAAGTAAAGGGAGTCACTAGACTAGAACTTTCTGTACTACGCCTTCCATATCTGTACTGCTTGTTGACTGTAGCATCTATGTATGTCAAATTTGGATTACCTTTCTATGCCTAATGAAGCACATTCGGACCTAATCTGCAACAGGCCAAACGTATTTTGCTCCCTTCGCACTTGTTTGTAGGCCACTTGAATAATCTACAACCATGTTTTGTTGCATGCTCAAATTCAAACCCAAAAGTCCTGATTTCAAGTACCCTTGCGGAAGACTTTATATGGAGCTCTAAATCTGTCAAAATTTCATATCGAGATTCTCTGTAGGAGGAGAGTAGTGGACCATTACGAGGAGCTGGTTGCAATGTGTGTTAGCCTGTTATTTATCTACTAGTTGTGCTAGAGGTATGAATAAATCAATCGCAACTTGTTACATACGGTGGACCATGTTTTTAGAAATGAATACTATCCTTTTAGGTCTGATAAGGGATATTATTGGAGTTAAAGCAACAGTTCTGAGAGTTTACATGAATTTATTGTTCAATGAATACAGTTCTAGACATCGAGCATTAAGGGAATCTAAAGATGTTTTCTGGTCATAGTACTGATCTTTCATGGTGTTCTCTTTTGTGAAGGGGTTATGGGCTTATGTTTACTTATGGTGTAGTTTAAGAAATTATGCTTATAGAGATATTGAAGATGTTTTTACTTACTTTTGCTATTTGGAACAAATAATGTCATTTCTATGGTGCAATTTGTTTTGTTTTTGAAGGTCTATCATAAAGTTTGCCGAGCAGAGTTTAGATCCAAATATGAGAGCAGCTTTCTTCAGCCCTCGGCTTATGGAGGTAATGCTTGAAAGACTACTAATCTTTCTTTTTGCATCAAAGTCAGTCCCGACGGATCCAATAAGTACATCAATTCGCATACCTCCTTAAGAGTGTATCATTACTGAATGATGGTTGCTACGCTGTTACAGCGGTCAAAATCTGAAATAGCGGTTAAGACCGTGATTTGATATAGTGGTTATCGCGATGGTATAGCGGTCCACAAATAGCGGTTGATGTAACCATTACAATTATATATGAATGTATGCATAACATAGTATATATTTTGAAGATGAAGATAAGAACACGTGAATGGAAGAGATGACAAGCAACCGATGTTGGAAGACAATATTGTTGTGAAGAGAAGATGCAAGATATAGACTGGAATAGAAGAGATGAGAGAGGAATAGCGAGTTTACACACCAATATTGCAAATCAAAATCAGCCCCTAGCTCGTAATCCCGACTTCTCTAAACCCTCTAAAAGGCCAACTGAAAGCCCAACTCCTAATAGCGGTTTTCACATCACTATTACAAATCAAAATTGCGGCCCAATTGCGGCGATTAGCACCGCTATTAGTGGAACCGCTATTTCCCCTAGGACCGCTAACCGTGCTATAGCACCACAATTAACAGCACCATGGTTGAAGTTTTAGGCTGAATTGGATGCATAGTTGTGACAAAGAGGTGAGAAGGCATATTGTTCACTTAATCATTTGCAGGCACAATGTGATTCACAAAGCTTATTTATACATAGGTTTTACATCATAGTTTTAGTTTAACATATCTAGTTGTTTGCATGAAGGAACAAAGCAATCAATATCATATAAAGTTTCTTGTTCAATTCAAAACTGTAAGGTGCTGATCGGATATTGCAACTTGAGAAGGTGACCATGACATTTGCTTGGTGATCAAAGACAATGCCTAAGCTTTCCCACATGAAGCTACCCATGCCTTTTGAAGGATTTTCTTTCCCTGAGTAATTAGGTATTGGTCAGATTTTGGGTGGGTATAAGGCATTTGCATCACATGAGTGCTTTAATAGGTCAAATTATGAGAGAAAAGAAAACAAACATCCATTGACAAAGTAGTATTCAAAATCAGGTCTGGGTTGTCTACATGAAATGTATTGTGATTGTATTCGAATCCAATGATTCATGTTTTAGTAGCTGCACACATTCATTTATTCATATATAGTTATGAACTTATATGTTAGTTAATTTACTAGCATATCATAGTAGTTAGTAGGGAATAGAGAGTCCCTCAAGTTCAAGTATGTAAATTGTGTATGCCTTGCAAACCTCAAGCTTTTTTGAGTCCATACACATCACGTAGGCCCATTATGTGCCTGGTGGATTGCCAACAAAGCTTTCTTCAAGGAGATATTTAAAACATCATAGAAAGCTTTTGACTATTCTTGGATGAACGGGTGTCCTCCTTGGTGTGTAAGGACTTCCATGTATGTGCAATCTAGAGCTTCGCTGATACATCCAATCCTAGGTTTTAGTTTCTTAAATCTAGAGAGCAATCCCTTCCCTTAAGCCATGAATTTTGAGCAGTAAATGCTCACCTCTCCACCTCTTAAATGCATATGTGCATAAATACCCTCATACCTCCTCTATATTCATTTGGAATTCCCAGCATAACAATTGCCCACACTCTGTAAAATAGAGAGTGCAAGAGGATTTTTGAGGAGAAGAAAAAGGAGTTACAACAGAGGGTAAGAGGAGGTTCAAACCTTGTCCAACTCACAAAACTAGAGCTAGTGTTGGGCACATGGTTGTGATAGGATTCATCAGAATTTTACAGGATTGCAAACAGTTACATTTGGTATCACTAAAACTAAGGTGATTAAATGGATTTCATGATTTATGTGTGATACATGTTATGTGTATATATTCCAAATATATTTGTTTACAATTACATGCCGGTAAAAGTTTATAAAATGCATTTTCATTACATATCTCAAACGGAACTGCATTCTTATTGAAATGTTGGTACGGATGGATTCAACCGGGAATAGGGTTCTTAAAGTTTAAATTCGCGAAAGTGGCGAAATGAAACAAGGATAATGGTTGATGCACCGGGTTACTCAAATCTTGAAGGGGTCATGTTTACGGTCCTGGACCCTGATGAGGGGATTCCGAGTACACTTATCGGTATTGAACTCCACTATATCGGTTTGGTTCATTCGTGAAAGATTATGTAAATACGGATGAAAACTCTATGTGTTATATGATTTTGGCATGAAAGTTTTGCTACATGCATATCAAGGGAAGTGTGTAATCACTCGGCAATGTATTTGCCTAAAAATGTAGATGTGTCACATGTAAGTATCTAGAGAAGTGACGAGAGTAGAGCTCACAAGAGTGGTCCGGAGTTGGTAGAGTTTTGACAATGATAGGAACTGTTGTAATGTGGGTAGTAGTTTTATGTTCTAGTTCTAGATTGTTATGTTGCAAGGTTGGTTCCATCCTATGTACAAACCTTTAATATGATGCAAACTTATATTTTAGTCATTTCCACTAGGTCTATAAAGCTAGGCTATATCGTGTTTGTGATCAAAGGTAACAAAAAAGAATGCAACACACAACTGGGTCTTGGTTTTGAACATCAAATTGGGGTGTGACATTACTACCCTCATGCCCCCTCCTATTTTATTGCCTATTTACTTACGAGCTTTCCGGGCATAAGTAAATCTGATTGAGGGTTGACCATGCCTCTTCTCATAAAAAGGTTAATGATTTCTATTTAGACCTGTTTCATATTAATGCTATTTTTTCATTTTCTGTAGAAGTTCCAAGTTAAACTTATTTTCTTGCCCATTATCGTCATTACAGACATTGATCGTATTGAATGTAATCTCCCTTGTCTTTATATGGTACTCGGTCATTTGGATAATGGTCAAAACATCCATTGAACTACATAGAGAATCACTAATTGCATGTTTGTATGACAAATGAAGTATAATTTTCTCTTTTTAGGAATAGTGTAACTTTTAAATGCGAAACTGATGTCTTCTTGTAAAGTTAACAGTTGATCCAAGTACAAAAATAGCTATATATTACACAGTACTGAAATAGCCATCTATGCTGCTGTCCTTGTGTCTTTTTGTACATGTTAGGTAATGTTATTCCAATTAATTCCATCCAGATTAGTATAACTTCTCATTCTACTAGCAAATATACTGGTTGTCCTGCCAAATAAAAGCTGTAAGCTATGGTTGCTCTAGATCTGTGTGTTGATAATTATAGAAGTAAGTTTTGATGGTTCCAATGAACTCCAATTTTTGTTATTGGTCTAACTTGTTGCTTTACACTTTCCTTTCTACGATCTTTATCAGTTTTTTGGCTTTGTGCTACAGGCAATTATGTGGTTCCTTGCCCGATGGTCCAGTACATATTTGATGATAATTGGGGAAATGCAAAGTTATAGAAACTCCATAGATGAGGTTACCTTGCTTCAGATGCAGCAGTCCAGAAAAGCGTTGCTCAGTTTTTCTGCAGAGTATACTCAGGGAAAGATGTTGCTTGACATTATTGTCCGAATATCCTTGACAACACTGATTTCATATTCTGGGGAAAAGGATTTGCAGGTATCCAACAAGGCATATCATTCTGTATTCAATTACTTCTGCGTGCATATTTATATATATGCAACCTGCTAGTGTTTATATATTGTAAATGGTGTGAAACCGAATTGGTATTATATAAGATGTGTATACAAGACTAGATGAGCCCTCTATTTATAGGATTAGAGAGGGACTAATAAGCAATAATAAATTACATACAGATCCCTAAGCTATAGCTATTTACAACTAACATATATCATTTTTATTTTATACATATACACACACATACATATCTATATATGTAAGCTAGTTGAATCTAATTTATTTAATGAACATAATAAGCCTATTTATGCACATAGGTTACAATATATTTCTCCAGTTATAACTCTATAATTCTAGGGATTAGCTAATCTGATATACATACATGACAATAGCAATCCCATTCCAACTCATATACTCCAACAATGTATATA